>NC_057805.1:214787362-214972205 GCF_018294505.1 Triticum aestivum | reverse complement strand
TTTTTTTATGTTGTACTAATTTCGTTTACTGTTTGTCATGGCAGGTGTTGAAAGATGGTGGGCGCTGGTCGGGAGCGCGCCAAGGCCCCTTCTTCGTCGGCGCGTGGTCTGAGGTCTTCGATTCCAGACGTACCTCTCCGCCGAGCGTTGCTGGACAGTATGTCCACACCGTCGGGCCCTTCTTCGTCGACCGCGGTGCCCAGCAGGGGACGAGGTAGGAAGAGAGGAGGTGGGGCACGTGGTCGCGGGAGAGGAGGTAGGGTGACTGCTAGGGCACCTTCCTCGCCGCCACCCCCAGCTGTTTCACCCGAGCACGTGACTGCTAGGGTGGACTCGTCCGAGGAGGAGGCTACACGGACTCCGGTCCACGAGCCTCCGGTCCACGGGTCTTGGGCCCACGAGCCTCGGGTCGACTGGCCTTCGGCCCACGAGAGTTCGGCCCACGAGACCCCGGAGGAGCACACGTCCGGATGGGGTACCTGGCCGGATCAGCCCGAGGAGCCGAGTGGCCATGCTGATGATGGCGGGGAGCCGACTGATCTTGAGGAGGAGGGTGGCACCGTCTACCAGCGTGGTGCTACACGGCTCCCGTCCGTGCCGGCGACCCGTGAGCAGAGGTGGTTGATCTTCCCTGATGGGGAGAGGTACGTAAGTGCATTTAATATTTTTTGTACCTTCTGCATTCACGTTTCTTGAAATAACTAATGCGTTGGCCTTGTCATGCTGCAGGGGTTGGGACCACCATCATAGTGTCCGCCGGCCCAACTCCGTCCTTGGAGTTCTTTGCCAGCAAAACTTCCCGGGGTTTGTCACGTTGCCTGGTGAGGGTCGGCTTCCAGAGCTTGGGTTGAGCTGGGAGCACTACGTGGCTGCCCCGGCCCCGCCGGATGTCATTATCGACGGTGTCGTGTGCGACACGAGGGCTGACATGGTGATCAGGACGTTCTGGGTAATTTCTCCTTTACACATTTCAAAATCTTCAACTAGCTAGTTATTAATTGTACTAATCAATATTGTCTCATTTGATTGCAGACATTCTACAGGTGTGAGGAGGGATACGAGGAGGACAGCGCAAATGTTATCCAGAACGTCTGCAAGCGCCTACTCCAGAACTTACGGCACGAGGCTCGGGTGCAGGCTGTTCGAGACTACTACGCCTTGCGTGGTATCAAGAAGACCAAGCCGGCGTGCCGCGATAAGTTCCTGAGTAAGGAGCAGTACATGAAGGTAATTCTTAAGGCCTTCTACTTAAGTTCCTTCATTTAGTAATTCTTAGCCGTAGCGCTCAAGTTTCTATTTGCTAACTTATAGGCGCCTCCGAGATGGTGTGCGGATCGGATGGATTGTTGGGAGGTGTTGGTCGATGAGTGGTGCTCACAAGAATGGCTAGCCCTCCACAACCAGGCCAAGGACAAACGTGCCCAAATGGAAGGTGTGCCACACCATCAAGGCAGCTCCAACTTATATCAGTTCGGGCGCAATTGGGTATGTGGTTTGCTTCATGATTCATGCAATTCATTCATCATGCTAGCTTGAGCCCTTTAATTACTAATTTTCATTGTTTCTCTCTTTCAGGCACGCCACAATAAGGCGGATAAGGTGCCAGAGGTGTACGACCTGTATGCCATGGCCCACACTGGCTCTTTCAAGAAAGTCAAGGCTTTCTCTCAGTCTGACCTCGATGATGCAAACAACTTCACCAACATCTCCTCCCACAACAAGCTCGTGAGATATAGAGATGAGGGGAAGGCGAGGAAAGGGGAGGACTTTAACCCGAGCCAGGGTCCCATTGATCCAGAGCTGGTGATGATATCTGGTGGCGGGAGGTCCCATGGCTCCATAGCCATTGGAGATGGACTTATCCGTTGTCCTAGCACTCTCCCGGAGATCAAGGCGCGCCAGTCGAGCTCCGCTCCTGAGATAAGGCCTCGTGAACGGCCAGTGCAACTCGCCATCAAGGTTAGTGATACGTACTCAGTTATCTTTCTCCATTACATTGTGTGCGCTTCCATCAATGAGTACAAATGGTCATGTGAGTGGTGTTGCAGGCTGCTATACAGACTGAGAGAGATAGAACGGAGAAACTTCTGGCGGAGGCGGCGGAGAGGCAGCGGGAGATGGAGGAGAGGACGAGAAAGATGATGGAGGAGGAGAGGGCACGGAATGACATGCAGGCAAGGGCCATGTACGAGCTCCTTGTGGTAAGTTTCTTCTGCAGCTTACTTGCTAGTCTTAACATTTGAGTCTCATTACTAACTAGTATGACTCTGTTCTGAAAACCAAATGTGCAGTCTGTGTGCGAGAAGTCCGGTCAGCCCGCTCCGCCGATGCCAGTGATTGCTCCTGGGAGCACGGTGAGTTTAGTTTGAATGGACATTACTTGGTAGTCTTAACATTTGTGTGTCGTAATGCTAACGAGACATTGGAAATGATCTTTGGTGCAGCTTAACTCCAGAAACGCATCGCACGATCCTTCTCCAGGTAGCGGCACTAGCCACCCCGCTCCTACACCTCCCTGATCACGGTAAGTTTCTCTAGTGTTTTGCTTAACAAATGCATAAAGACCTAGACTTAGCTTTATTTCCTCCAATATGCTTACCATAATGACTTAGAGTTAGCTTATTTTCCTCCAAAATGACCCATTTTACCTAGGTTAGCTTATAAATGATGCAGTTCATCCAAGTTAGCTAAAAAATGACCCATTTTACCTAGATTAGCTCCTAAATGATCCATTTTACCTACGTTAGCTTTAAAATGGCCCATTTCACCTAGGTTAACTCCAAAATGACCCATCTTACCTAGGTTATCTCATAAACGATCCATTTCAACTAATTTAGCTCATAAACGATCCATTTGACCTAAGTGAGCTAAAAAACGATCCATTTCACCTAAATTAGCTCTTAAATGATCCATTTCACCTAAGTTAGCTCAAAAAGATCCATTTCAACTAAATTAGCTCTAAAATGACCCATTTTACGTAGATGAGATCCTAAATGATCCATTTTACCTACGTTAGCTTTAAAATGACCCATTTCACCTAGGTTAGCTCCAAAATGACCCATTTCACCTAGATTAGCTCCAAAATGACCAATTTCACCTAGGTTAGCTCCAAAATGACCCATTTCACCTTACTTAGCTCAAAAACGATGCCCTTCACCTTAGTTAGCTCATAAACGACCCATTTCAACTAAGTTAGCTCATAAATGATCCATTTCAACTAAGTTAGATCATAAACAACCCATTTCAACTTAGTTAGCTCATATATGATCCATTTCACCTAAGTTAGCTCATAAATGACATATACTTCTTGTTCTAGTCTTCTTCTTGTTCTAGTCACCTATTTCTAACTTTCTTATTTACCATTTTGCAGATTTCATTCACTTCATGGAAGCTAGCTTGCTATGATGGAGTGCTTGCTTTTCCTTTCATGAAACTTTGCATTGTATCTAGCTTGTTATGATGGATGGAACTATGTGATATGGATCATTGCATCTAACTTGCTATGTTGATGAAACTTTGCATTGTAATATATATATGGATGGAACTATGTGTATGGATGGAACTTGCTTATGTATGAACAATGTGTATGGATGAAACTGATGTGATATGTGATATGAAACTTATGTGCTGGATATGTGCTGGATATGTGATATGAAACTTATATATTTTCTGTGCAAATTGTGGGATTTAATAAAAAACAGAAAAACAGACAATATGCAGGCTCTTTGCCGTCTGCCATCGACGGCAAAGAGCTCTTTGCCGTCTGCCGCGGACGGCAAAGAAGCCACGTGGCATCCAACTGTGCTTCCTGGGAGCTGACCCATTTGGTCAGTTTGCCTACAGTGGCAGACGTCAAAGACTTTGCCGTCCGTGGCAGACGACAAAGAATCTGCACTTTGCCATCAGTGGCAGACGGCAAAGAACCTGCCATCTAGTGACGTGTAGATGACATCATAAGGCGGACGGCAAAGAACCTGCCATCTAGTGACGTGTAGATGACATCATAAGGCGGACGGCAAAGACCAGAGAAATTTTGCCGTCTGCGGCGGACGGCAAAGGTCTGCCGTTAGCCACTTAACGGACTGACAGCGCAATTATTGCCGTCCGCCCTCTTTGCCGTCCACCGCAGACGGCAAAGAGCCTTTGCCGTCCGCCTCCAGGAAGCAGACGGCAAAGCAGCTGTTTACCGTAGCCTTCTTTGCCGGAGCCTTTTGCCGTCCGCGGCTGACGGCAAAGGTCTTTGCCGTCCGCCTTTCGAGCCTTTGCCGTCCGCCGTGGCAGACGGCAAAGTAGCTGTTTCCTGTAGTGACATACTCAAAAGATATAAGTGAAGTGCAAAGAGCATTCTATAAATCAACCATGGACTATATCATACCAGCATGGTGCATAAAAGAAAAAATGAAAACTAAATGCAAAAGACGCTCCAAGATTTGCACATATCAAATGAACAAAACGAATCCGAAAACATACTGATACTTCTTGAAGAAAGATGGGATGCCTTCCGGGGCATCCCCAAGCTTAGACGCTTGAGTCTCCTTGAATATTTACTTGGGGTGCCTTGGGCATCCCCAAGCTCGAGCTCTTTCCTCTCCTCCTTCTCCTCACATCGAGACCTCCTCGATCTTCGAAGACTTCATCCACACAAAACTCAACAGAAAGCTCGGTAAGATCCGTTAGTATAATACAACAAATCACTACTCTAAGTACTATTACAAACCAATTCATATTTTGTTTTTGAATTGTAGCTACTGTAATATAACTTTTCCATGGCTTAATACACTGATAGAAATCGATAGTTTCATCAAAACAAGCAAACAATGCATCAAAAACAGAATCTATCTTAAACAGGACAGTCTGTAGTAATCTGAACATTCACCATACTTCTGGTACTCCAAAACTTCTGAATAAATTAGGAAAAATAAAAAATTTGTATAGAAAGACAGTGCAAAAAGTTTCAGAACCGTTTGACGTTCCAGTAAGAAATGTAAAATCACGCACTACAGCCAAAGTTTCTGTTTTGCACCGCACAAACCAACAAGCAATGTAAACATCCTAAAGGCAAATCTTGGCACATTATTTTTATAATACAATGGAATTGTACAAGGGGATAATTATTTTTGTTGAAAAGTTTCTGTAATCAAGATTCACAAAGTTTCCGTGAGCATGAACAAAGTTCAAGGAGCTCCCCCACTTCAACAATGCTTATCTCTCTCACTTTCACTTTCCTTTTTGAAAAGTTTTGGGTTCCCCTCTTTATTTTTTTGTTTTTAAACTATATGAAAGCACTCAACAGAAATAAATGACTCTCTAAAAATTTTGGATTGTCTCCCTGGCAGCGCTTTTTTTAAAGCCATTAAGCTAGGCATATAGTGCTTAAGTAACGGATCCACCCGGATCCCAAGGTATATCAAAGCCAATTTTAATTAACAATGATTTGTGATTTAGTAGTGAGCACAAAATAACATATATCATGCAACAACGAAGTCTAACTCTCTTCCTATGCATCGGCATGTCATAAAAGAACAATTCATGCACACATAGTAAAGGCCAATGCATAGTATAAGCAGTTTCTTGCAATTTTATCATAGTGGAAACATGGAGAGGTGGAGATGTAGTTCCTCTCTCATAATAATTGCAAGTAGGAGCAGCAAGCACATGCATATTATATTCATCAAAATTATCATGTGCAACGGTAAAATGCAACCCATCAATATAGTCCTTAATAAGGGCAAACTTCTTCGATATAGTGTAGTCGGGAGAATTCAAAAAGATAATAGGACTATCATGCGTCGGTGCAATAGCAACAATTTCATGTTTAACATAAGGAACTATAGAAAGTTCATCTCCATAAGCATAATTCATATTGGCATCTTGGCCACAAGCATCATCAAAAAGGGATATTTCAAAAGAATCAACGGGATCATAACAATCATTATAGCAATCATCCTTCGGTAAGCACGAAGGGAAATTAAACAATGTATGAGTTGAAGAGTTACTCTCATTAGAAGGTGGGCACGGGTAACTAATCCGCTCTTCCTCCTTTTGTTCTTCGCTCTCCTCATCATCTTTTTCATCCAATGAGCCCATAGTTTCATCAATTCCTTCTTCCATAGACTCCTGCAAAATATTAGCCTCTTCTTGGACAGCGGAGGAGTCCTCAATATATGGTTCAACATAGGCATTAGAAGCATAATTATCATAACAATATTTAAGTATGGCAAAAATTTCAGATTTGTAAAGAGTAGCATCTTCATAAGCACCCTTAAAAGCAACAAATTCTTTAATTTGTTGAACATCATAGTAATTATAAACACCCTTAGCATACGAAGATACGATTCCATTATCACTAAACTCACATTGGTAGGGTAGGTGTTTCTTAGGGTTTTCAAAACAACAAGTAAAATCATATATTTCACATAAATTCCAAGCATAGCATTGCAAACGATGAATTTGATACAGTAAAAGTTTCCCTTTTTGAGATAAGCGGTGTCGCACATAACAAGCATGCTCATCTAAAGATTTGCCCTCAACTAAGCTAGTTGGGGTTTCAACACGAGCACAAAGGGATCGAAAATGATCCAAGTAAAAAGCTTCAGGAGTGTGATAGATTTTGAGTGGTTCTTCAACCATTGGTGTAGTAGGTACAACTAATTTTTTTGGTATTTTGCGTTTCCTACCCATAACTAAAGATAGAAAACAAGAGCACAAAATAAAAACTACTTAGTGATAAAGCAAACCAGCACACACGAGAATATTCACCCCACGCTATAACTCCTCGGCAACGGCGCTAGAAAAAGGTCTTGATAACCCACAAGTATAGGGGATCAATTGTAGCCTCTTTCGATAAGTAAGAGTGTCGAACCCAACGAGGAGCTAAAGGTAGAACAAATATTCCCTCAAGTTTTATCGACCACTGATACAACTCTACGCACGCTTAATGTTCGCTTTACCTAAAACAAGTATGAAACTAGAAGTACTTTGTAGGTGTTGTTGGATAGGTTTGCAAGAATATAAAGAGTACGCAAATAAAAACTAGGGGTTGTTTAGGTAAAGAAGCAATAAAGTTAGTATAGCGAGTGTGGAAAAGTGGTGGTAGGTGTTGTGAAATTGTCCCTAAGCAATTGACTACTTTACTAGACCGATAGCAAGTTTTATGTGGGAAAGGCCACTGTTAGCATGTCATCCCTGACTTGGAATTCTATGCACTTATGATTGGAACTATTAGAAAGCATCCGCAACTACTAATGTTCATTAAGGTAAAACCCAACCATAGCATTAAGATATATTGGCCCCCCTTCAATCCCGTATGCATCAATTTCTATGCTAGGTTGAAGCTTCTGTCACTCTTGCCCTCCAATACATAGTCCTATCAACATACAACTAACCCTATGGTGTGATCCATGCGCGCGCTCATATGATGGGCACCAAAGGACAACAACATAACCACAAGCAAATTAAACCAATCATAGCAATTCACCAATTACCGATAGGACAACGAAAATCTACTCAGACATCATAGGATGGCAACACATCATTGGATAATAATATGAAGCATAAAGCACCATGTTCAAGTAGAGGGTACAGCGGGTTGCGGGAGAGTGGACCGCTGTAGATAGATGGGGGAAGGTGATGAAGATGTTGGTGAAGATGACGGAGGTGTTGGTGTAGATCGCGGTGACGATGATGGCCCCGACGGCGTTCCGGCGCCACCGGGAGAGAGGGGGAGAGGGCCCCCCTTCTTCTTCTTCTTCCTTGACCTTCTCCCTAGATGGGAGAAGGGTTTCCCCTCTGGTCCATGGCCTCCATGGCGGCGGAGGGGCGAGAGCCCCTCTGAGATTGGATCCGTCTCTCTGTCTCTCTCTATTTCTGCGTTTCCTGATTCTGCCCTTTCATCGTTTCTTAAATTCCCGGAGATCCGTAACTCTGATTGGGCTGAAATTTGGACACGATTTTTATCCGGATATTGGCTTTCTTGCGGCGAAAGAAGGGCACCAACCACCATACGGAGTGGCCACGAGGGCCCAGGGCGCGCCTAACCCCCTAGGGCGTGCCCCTCACCCTCATGGGCCCCTCGGGCATCGTCTCGCGTTGATTCCACTTCCCAAAAGATATATTCCAAAAAAAATCTCCGTCAGTTTTTATCCCGTTTGGACTCCGTTTGATATGGATTTTCTACAAAACAAAAAACATGCAACAAACAGGAACAAGCACTAGGCACTGGATCAATATGTTATCCCAAAAATAGTATAAAAAGTTGCCAAAATAATGTAAAAGTTGTAGAATATTGGCATGGAACAATAAAAAATTATAGATACGATGGAGACGTATCAGCATCCCCAAGCTTAATTCCTGCTCGTCCTCGAGTAGGTAAATGATAAAAAAGATAATTTTTGATGTGGAATGCTACCTAGCATAATCTTGATCATGTAATCCAATCACGGCATGAATATTAAGACACGAGTGATTCAAAGCAATAGTCTATCATTTGACATTAAGACAATAATACTTCAAGAATACTAATAAAGTAATCATGTCTTTTCAAAATAACATGGCCAAAGAAAGTTATCCCTACAAAATCATATGGTCTGGCTATGCTCCATCTTCACCACACAAAATATTCAAATCATGCACAACCCCGATGACAAGCCAAGCAATTATTTCATACTTTTGACGTTCTCAAACCTTTTCAACTTTCACACAGTACATGAGCGTGAGCCATGGACATAGCACTATAGGTGGAATAGAATATGATGGTGGAGGTTGTGTGGAGAAGACAAAAAGGAGAAAGTCTCACATCGACACGGCTAATCGATGGGCTATGGAGATGCCCATCACTTGATGTCAATGTGAGGAGTAGGGATTGCCATGCAACGGATGCACTAGAGCTATAAGTGTATGAAAGCTCAAACTGGAACTAAGTGGGTGTGCATCCAACTTGCTTGCTCATGAAGACCTAGGGAATTTGAGGAAGCCCATCGTTCGAATATACAAGCCAAGTTCTATAATGAAAATTCCCACTAGTATATGAAAGTGATAACTCAAGAGACTCTCTATATGAATAACATGGTGCTACTCTGAAGCACAAGTGTGGTAAAAGGATAGTAACATTGTCCCTTCTCTCTCTTTTCTCTTTTTTTTTCTTTTTTTCTCTCTCTTTTTAGGCTTCTTTGGCCTCTCTCTTTTTTTGGGGGCTTCTTTGGCCACTTTTATTTTGATAACCTCACATGGGACAATGTTCTAATAATGATGATCATCACACTTTTATTTACTTACAACTCGGTACTAGAACAAAGATATGACTCTATATGAATGCCTCCGGCGGTGTACCGGGATATGCAATGATCTAGCGTAGCAATGACATCAAAAAACGGACAAGCCATGAAAACATCATGCTAGCTATCTTACGATCATGCAAAGCAATATGACAATAAATGCTCAAGTCATGTATATGATGATGGAAGTTGCATGGCAATATATCTCGGAATGGCTATGGAAATGCCATGATAGGTAGGTATGTTGGCTGTTTTGAGGAAGATATAAGGAGGCTCATGTGTGATAGAGCGTATCATATCACGGGGTTTGGATGCACCGGCGAAGTTTGCACCAACTCTCGAGGTGAGAAAGGGCAATGCACGGTACCGAAGAGGCTAGCAATGATGGAAGGGTGAGAGTGCGTATAATCCATGGACTGAACATTAGTCATAAAGAACTCACATACTTATCGCAAAAATCTATTAGTCATAGAAACAAAGTACTACGCGCATGCTCCTAGGGGAAAGATTGGTAGAAAAAGACCATCGCTCGTCCCCGACCGCCACTCATAAGGAATACAATAAATAAATAAATCATGCTCCGACTTCATCACATAACGGTTCACCATACGTGCATGCTACGGGAATCACAAACTTCAACACAAGTATTTCTACAATCCACAACTACCCACTAGCATGACTCTAATATCACCATCTTTGTATGGCAAAACTATTGCAAGGAATCAAACATATCATATTCAATGATCTACAAGTTTTATGTAGGATTTTATGACTAACGATGTGAATGACCAGTTCCTGTCAACTCTCTAAATAGATATAAGTGAAGCAAGAGAGTTTAATTATTTCTACAAAAGATATGCCCACGCTCTAACAAATATAAGTGAAGCAAAAGAGCATTCTACAAATGGCGGTTTTCTATGTGAAGAGAAACAAGCAATCCAAACTTCAAATGATATAAGTGAAGCACATGAAGCATTCTATAAAGCCACACTCAAAAGATATAAGCGAAGTGAAAAGAGCATTCTATAAATCAACCATGGACTATCTCATACCAGCATGGTGCATAAAAGAAAAAATTAAAACTAAATGCAAAAGACGCTCCAAGATTTGCACATATCACATGAACGAAACGAATCTGAAAACACACCGATACTTGTTGAAGAAAGATGGGATGCATTCCGGGGCATCCCCAAGCTTAGACGCTTGAGTCTCCTTGAATATTTACTTGGGGTGCCTTGGGCATCCCCAAGCTTGAGCTCTTGCCTCTCCTCCTTCTCCTCACATTGAGACCTCCTCGATCTTCGAACACTTCATCCACACTGCAACGAACAAGGTTCCGGTGAGGCATGATGGCGCTGATGGTACCTTTACCATTAGTGCGACCCTTGATGACAAATAGGAAAGTGTGCTTGTTGCCTTCCTTTGGGCAAATGTCGATGTGTTTGCATGGCGACCATCTCACATCCCCGGTGTTCCCGGGGAGGTAATCGAGCACAACCTTGCTGTCTATCCTCATGCCCGTCCCATCAAGCAGAAGGTCACAAAGCAAGCCTTGGAGTGGCAGCAGTTCATTGCCAAAGAGATCAAGAAACTTGAAGCAACAGGTTTAGTCAGGGGAGTGTTGCACGCAACTTGGTTAGCAAATCCGGTAGTGGTGCGCAAGGCAAATGAAAAGTGGAGACTTTGTATTGACTTCGCTAACTTGAACAAAGCATGTCCAAAAGTTCCCTTCCCCTTGCCGCGCATCGACCAAATTGTCGATTCCACTTCGGGATGTGATTTGCTCTCCTTCCTTGATGCCTAATCTGGCTACCATCAGATCTTCATGGCCAAGGAAGATGAAGAGAAGGCCACCTTTATTACCCCATGTGGCACATACTGCTTTGTACGTATGCCTTTCGGGCTAAAAAGCATCAGTTCTATGTTTGTAAGAGCTGTACAGATTGGTTTTGAGCCTCAGCTACACATAAACATAGAAGCCTACATGGATGACATAGTGGTCAAGACCAGAGATAAGTCTACACTCATCCAAGATCTGGAAGAAACTTTTGCAAATCTGCGGAAGATCAACTTGAAGCTCAACCCAGAGAAATGTGTGTTTGGCATTCCGTCCAGCAAGCTCCTTGGACTTTTCGTGTCTCAAAGAGGGATAGAAGCCAACCCCGACAAGATCAAGGCAATAGAGCAGATCCAAACCCCGAAAATTGTCAAGGATGTAAGACGCCTGGCTGGCTGTGTTGCCACGGTGAGTAGGTTCATTTCAAAATCTATCGAGCGTGCCTTGCCGTTCTTCAAAATCTTGAATAAGGTTGGCCCCATGAAATGGACCCCGGAAACAGAGGTCGCGCTGCGGGATTTGAAAAGCTACCTTTCATCTGCAGCAACTTTGGTCGCGCCTAAGCCACAGGAACCGCTGCTGTTGTATCTCGCAGCATCGAATCAAGTGGTTAGTGTTGCGTTGGTGGCGCAGAGGGAAGTGGGTAATGAAGAAGCCGAGGCAGCATAACCACCCAGTGATGAATCGAACCTATCCCTGAAAAGGCCTGGCATTGATAGCAAAGGGGGGCCACAAGCAGATGCTGATAATCAGAAGGTGTTAGCAAGGAAGAAGATGGTGCGGCGACCAGTTTACTTTGTCAGCTCCCTCCTGCAGGGGGCTAGGTCAAGGTAATCTGGGGTGCAAAAGTTGATCTTCGGCCTTCTCATGGCCTCAAGGAAGCTGCGCCATTACTTCCAAACTCACGAGGTCACAGTTGTGACTTGCCTTCCATTGCAGCGTATTTTGAGGAACCCCGGGGCTACCGGAAGGATAATAGAGTGGGCACTAGAATTATCAAGTTTTGCTTTGAAGTTCGAAAGCATGGCAACTATCCAAAGCAGGGCACTGGCAGAATTTATTGCGGAATGGACACCAACACCCGATGAAGAGATATTGGAGATGACCCTTCCCGTCAAGGAAATCCCCAAGGAGTGGGTAATGTACTTTGATGGTGCTTTCTTGTTGCAAGGTGCTGGAGCAGGAGTGTTGCTAATTGCACCCACCGGAGAACACCTCAAATATGTTATCCAGATGCACTTCCCCAGGGAAGATGCTACCAATAACACTTCACAATACGAAGGGCTCCTTGCCGGGCTCGGGATTGCAATAGAGTTGGTCATAAAGAAGCTAGTTATACATGGTGATTCCCAGCTCGCTGTAAAGCAAGTGAGTAAGGATTACCAGAGCCCACTGATGGAGGCATATGTGGAAGAAGTAAGAAAGTTTGAAGAGCACTTTGATGGGTTGCAAGCCGAGCATGTACCCCGTGCAGAGAACAACATCGCTAACCACGTGTCAAAGTGCGCTGCTCAGAAGCTTCTTGTGGAACCAGGAACTTTTGTACTCCATCTAACTCAATCGTCAGTCTCTCCATTAGCGTTGGCCAGGAAGAGAAGAAAACTGAACACCAACAAGCATTTCCTGGCAGAGCTCCCCGGAGCCGCTGGTGAGAAGGTTGTCGGGGGGGAGCCCTATGATGGATGGTGAGCTGCATCCTCTAGGGGGACCTCAAGCTTTCGCTGTTGAGGCTGGCACTCCCATAGCAGAAGAGGTGCCTTTGGTCCTCGTCGTCAAGCCACAACCTCCGACATGGGCGCATCACATAGTCCAATTCATGCAGACCGGAGAACTTCCCGATGACTCAGAGGAATCTGAAAAAGTGGCCTGGCAATCGAGTATGTATCAGTTTGTGGATAACACTCTGTACAGAATGAGACCGGACGGCGTGAAGTTGAAGTGCATTAGCCAGGAAGATGGACTGTCGTTGTTGGCAGAGATACATGGAGGGGTGTGTGGCTCGCATCTAGGATCAAGAGCACTTGTCGGAAAAGCTTTCCGGCAAGGATTCTATTGGCCCACCGCCCTCCGGGACACAACTGGGCTTGTCACCAAGTGTGAGGCATGCCAATTTTACTCCAAGAATATTCATCAGCATGCTAAAGCCCTTCAAACCATCCCTTTATCCTGGGCTTTCATGGTCTGGGGGCTCGACATCTCGAGCCCCTTCCCCCGTGCTAGCTGGGGCTTTGAATTCTTGTACGTGGCAATCGACAAGTTTACAAAGTGGCCCGAAGTAGAGCCAGTGAGGAAGGTGACTGCGCAGTCAGCTATCAAGTTCTTTAAAGGGTTGGTTTGTCATTTTGGAGTAACCAACAGGGTAATCATCGACAACGACACCCAGTTTACAAGCCGCGCCTTCATGCAGTACACCCAGAGCCTTGGAAGCAAGGTCTCTTTCGCTTCTGTTACACATCCAAGGAGCAACGAACAAGCTGAAAGGATGAATGCTGAAGTGCTGAGTGGGCTCAAGACAAGAACTTCCGATAAGTTGCGAAGGTGCGGCAAACGCTGGCTTGATGAGTTGTCGGTGGTTCTTCGGTCAATCAGGCCGACACCAGATCGAGCTACTGGCCAGACTCCCTTCTCCCTAGTATATGGTGCAGAAGCAGTACTCCCCACGGAACTCACATACAGGTCACCTCGAGTACTTGCCTATGATGAAGTAGCGTAAGAGCACCTGCGGCATGACGATGTCGTGCTCCTTGAGGAGGATATTCTCCGGGCAGCTGTGACGCCCCCGATTTGACCGTACACTAATCATGCACGCAAATGTGTACGATCAAGGTCAGGGACTCACGGGAAGATATCACAACACAACTCTAAAACATAAATAAGTCATACAAGCATCATAATACAAGCCAGGGGCCTCAAGGGCTCGAATACAATTGCTCGATCATAGACGAGTCAGCGGAAGCAACAATATCTGAGTACAGACATAAGTTAAACAAGTTTGCCTTAAGAAGGCTAGCACAAACTGGGATACAGATCGAACGAGGCGCAGGCCTCCTGCCTGGGATCCTCCTAACTACTCCTGGTCGTCGTCAGCGGCCTGCACGTAGTAGTAGGCACCTCCAGTGTCGTAGGTGTCGTCGTTGACGGTGGCGTCTGGCTCCTGGACTCCAACATCTGGTTGCGACAACCAGATAGAAAGGAAAGGGGGAAAAGAGGGAGAGAAGCAACCGTGAGTACTCATCCAAAGTACTCGCAAGCAAGGAGCTACACTACATATGTATGGGTATATGTGTAAAGGGGCATATCAGTGGACTGAACTGCAGAATGCCAGAATAAAAGGGGGATAGCTAGTCCTGTCGACGACTACGCTTCTGGCCATCTCCATCTTGCAGCATGTAGAAGAGAGTAGATTGAAGTCCTCCAAGTAGCATCGTATAGCATAATCCTACCCGGCGATCCCCTCCTCGTCGCCCTGTTAGAGAGCGATCACCGGGTTGTATCTGGCACTTGTAAGGGTGTATTTTATTCAGTATCCAGTTCTAGTTGTCATAAGGTCAAGATACAACTCCGGGTCGTCCTTTTACCGAGGGACACGGCTATTCGAATAGATAAACTTCCCTGCAGGGGTGCACCACATAACCCAACACGCTCGATCCCATTTGGCCGGACACACTTTTCTGGGTCATGCCCGGCCTCGTAAGATCAACGCGTCGCAGCCCTACCTAAGCACAACAGAGCGGTCAGCACGCCGGTCTAATCCTAAGCGCGCAGGGGTCTGGGCCCATCGCCCTATGCACACCTGCACGTTGCGAACGCGGCCGCGAGCAGACCTAGCAACCCACACGATCACGGCGGTTACGTCAAAGCGGTCCAACACGGCGCGCGCCACTCAGTCGCTGACGTCACGAAGGCTTCGGCTGATACCACGACGCCAGGATACCCATAACTACTCCCGCGTAGATGGCTAGTGCGTATAGACCAAATGGCCAGACTCAGATCAAATACCAAGATCTCGTTAAGCGTGTTAAGTATCCGCGAACGCCGACCAGGGCCAGGCCCACCTCTCACCTAGGCGGTCTCAACCTGCCCTGTCGCTCCGCCACAAAGATCCACTTGCGGGTACTCCTACGAGCCGACCCGACTTTAGTCATCACATGTGTCATGTATATAGTATACAAGTATATACCCGTGATCACCGCCCAGGTGATCACGGCCCGATAGTATAGCACAGCAGACGGACAAGAATGTAGGGCCACTGATGGAAATCTAGCATCCTATACTGAGCATGTAGGATTGCAGGTAAAGGTAACAACAGTAGTAGCAAGGATAGGCTATGCATCAGGATAGGATATCGGAAAGCAGTAACATGCTACACTACTCTATTGCAAGCAGTATAGAGAAGAATAGGCAATATCTGGTGATCAAGGGGGGGGGGGCTTGCCTGGTTGCTCTGGCAAGTAGGAGGGGTCGTCAACTCCGTAGTCGAACTGGGCAGCAGCAGGGTCGGTCTCGTAGTCTACCGGAGAGAAGAGGGGGGAAGAAACAGTAAATACAATGCAAACATAAGCATGATGATGCGTGACATGACAATGAGCGGTGCTAGGTGTGTCCTAACGCGACAGTAGGTGGTACCGGCGAAGGGGGGGAACATCCGGGAAGTATTCCCGATGTTTCGCGTTTTCGGACAAACGGACCGGAGGGGGAAAGTTGCTAGTTCGATAGGTTAGGGAGGTGTGGTGGATGAACGGACTGCGTATTCGGATTCGTCTCGTCGTTCTGAGCAACTTTCATGTAGAAAACATTTTCATCCGAGTTACGGTTTAAAAGATATGAATTTTCAAAGATTATTTGAATGTCTGGAATTATTTGAATTTAGCAAAAAAATGAATTATGACGTCAGCATGAGGTAATGCTGACGTCAGCAGGTCAACAGGTCGGCTGACCAGTCAAACCAGACAGGTGGGTCCTACCTGTCATAAACAGTGGACTAATCAGAAGATTAAATTAACTAAAATTAGATTAATTAACTACTGGACCCCACCTGTCATAGTCTATTTAGATTAGTTAATTAGTTTTATTTATAAAAACATTTTTTTTGTTAATTATGCGGCGGGGCCCGCATGTCAGTGGCTGGGGCCTGCCCAGTCAGCAGTTGACTGGGGTCAACCCAGTCAACGGGGCCTGCGGGGCCCGCTGGCAGTGACCCAGGGGTGGCCCCAGGTGTGCCAGCTCAGCAGGCCGGCGGTTGAACGCCGGCGAGCATGAAAACGCGGCGGAGGGCGCTCGGCCCTGTCGGGATTCGTCTACAGAGGGCCTACACGGGCGCGGGCGGGCGCGTTCGAACGGGGAGAGCCCGCCGCGTCGCGTGGTGAGGCCGGCCGGAGCTGGAGCTGCCGGAAACGGCGCCGGCGACGAGCAGAAGCGGCGCCGGAGTTTGGGCTGGAGCGGGTGCGGCGTTAGAGCGCGCGAGCGGCCAAACTAACCAGCTAGGCGGGTGCTGCACGATGCGGTCAAGCTAACGGGCATACGCCCATGACCAATTGGTCACCGGAGACCCGCCGGCGACGAGCTCCGCGGCGCTGCGTTCGGGCGCGCGTGGGGAAGCAGCTAGGGGGCGCGCGAGAGCGAAAGGACAGGGGAGGAGGGGGAGAAGCTCACCGCGTGGCACACGGAGGCCGGTGAGAGGCTTAGGAGCAGCAGCAGTCGCCGGAGTCGAAGAAGACGGCGGCGACCCGAGGAAGAAGGCGACGGCGTTGGGGGGTGATGTAGGGGGTCCCGGCTCGAGCAGGTGGTCGGGGAGGACGGGCTCGACGCGGCGGAGCTCGTGGACACGTCGGGGAGGAGCACGGGGCTCGGTGGCCGCGGAAACGACGGCGGCACGTCGGCGACCGCACTCGGGCGGTGGGGAAGGAGGGAGCAGCGTGGATCTGGGGGGGGAGAGGGAGAGGCGCAGAGGCAAGCGAGAGGGGCAAGTGGGAGGGATGGGCGGAGGCCGAGGCGTCGGGGCGGCCTTATCCTCCCCCATCGCCGGCGAGGTGGTGCGGCGGGGACCTGCCCCTGTTCCGACCCCGGTCGGGGGAATAGGGAAGGGGAGGGCGACCCGGGGAGGTGGGCTAGGCCGGCTGGGCCTGGGGTCGGCCCAGTTGGGCCAGGGGTCCAGTGGGGGGGGCTTCTCCTTCTCCTTTTTTTTCTTTGTTTGTTCTGTTTTCTTTTGTATTTTCTTTTTATTTATTTATTTTCTTTTCTGTTTTATTTCATTTAAAAGTATTTAGGCATTTTATAAAAATGTGTTTTCTCCACAATAATTATCAGTGCAATATCTGGCATGGCCCGAACATTTTTGTTTAAATTTTTGAAAACTTTTATTTTCCACTTTAAATTTAATTGAAGTTTGAATTAGGAGTTTGAAAAGAAATGTGATTCAAATGTGATCAAGCCCTGTTTAGCAACATGATTAGCTTAATCATAGAGAGTTACTGTAGCATGATTCTCGGGGTGTTACAAATCTCCTCCACTACAATAAATCTCGTCCCGAGATTTAGGAGGTAGAAGGAAACGGTGCGGGGTATTCTTCGCGCAGACGATCCTCTCGTTCCCAAGTGGCCTCATCTTCAGAATGGTGCGACCACTGGACTTTGAGAAACTTGATCGCCTTCTGACGTGTGCGGCGTTCAGCTTGGTCGAGAATGCGGACCGGATGCTCCTTATAGGAGAGGTCTTGCTGCAATTCGAGCACTTCATGATCCACAGCTCGGATTGGGTCCTTGAAGCAACGATGGAGCTGTGACACATGGAACACATCGTGAACCTGAGAAAGGTTCGGCGGTAGCTCCAGTTGGTATGCCACTTTTCCACGCCTTTCGAGAATAGTGAATGGGCCAATATAGCGAGGAGCTAGTTTGCCCTTGATCCCGAAGCGGTGAGCACCCTTCATAGGTGTGACTCGAAGATAAGCCTTTTCGCCAGGTTGATAGACCATGTCTTTATGATGACGGTCATACTGACTCTTCTGACGTGACTGAGCAGTCTTGAGATTCTCGCAAATAATGCGGACTTGTTCTTCGGCATCTTGGATAATATCCGGACCGAAGAGTGGACGTTCCCCAGTTTCTGACCAGTACAGAGGGGTTCGGCACTTTCGTCCATATAACACTTTGAAGGGGGCCATCTTCAGACTAGCTTGATAGCTATTATTATAAGAGAACTCAGCATACGGGAGAGATTCCTCCCATTTCTTGCCGAAGGAAATAACACAAGCTCGAAGCATGTCTTCAAGAACTTGGTTGACGCGTTCAACTTGCCCCTGCGACTGAGGATGAAATGCAATATTGAATGACAGATGAGTTCCCATAGCTTCTTGGAAACTTGCCCAGAATCTTGAAGTGAATAAGCTGCCACGGTCTGAACTGATAACCAATGGAATACCGTGGAGTGAAACAATCCTGGACATATAGAGCGTTGCCAGTTGACTAGCAGTGATCGTTTCCTTGACCGCCAAGAAATGTGCAACTTTGGAAAGCCGGTCAATGACGACAAGAATAGCATCATTACCTTTCTGTGACTTGGGAAATCCAGTGACGAAGTCCATCTCAACATGGTCCCATTTCCATTCAGGAATAGAGATAGGTTGCAGAGTTCTAGCAGGCCTTTGATGTTCTGCTTTGATACGACGGCAAACGTCACATTCAGCAACATAACGAGCAATGTCTTGCTTCATATTAGACCACCAGAATCTTTGACGGATGTCTTGGTACATCTTCGTACTACCAGGATGGATACATAGAGGCGTATCATGAGCTTCTTTCGTAACTTCCTGTGTCATATCCAGGTTTTTCTCTGCACATGGCACCACTAGGCGGCCCTTGAAGTATAAGGTGCCATCTTCAGCAATGGTGAAGAATGAGGGCTTTCCTTCTGCGAGGTAGCGCTTAATCTTGTGGGCTTCAGAGTCATACTTCTGTAGCCTTTTGATGCTGTCCTCGAGATCTGGTTTAGCAACTAGGGTATTGAGGGAACCCTGGGTAACAACGTGGAGGTTCACCTTGCCAAACTCCTTAGGAGGGGGAGAGAGTGCACCCGGAGGAACAATATGGAGGTTCAGCTTCCTGAATTCTTCAACAAGCGAGGGCTGAACTTTGTGAACCTGGAGGTGGTTGCAGTAAGACTTGCGGCTCAAGGCATCAGCCATTACATTAGCCTTGCCTGGCGTATAGGAAATACCCAAGTCAAAGTCTGCAACAAGCTCCATCCATCTCTGCTGACGGAGGTTCAGGTCTGGCTGAGTAAACAGATACTTCAGACTTTGGTGGTCGGTGAAGATCTCGCAACGATTACCGAGAAGGTAATGTCGCCACTGCTTTAGCACATGAATGACAGCAGCAAGTTCGAGGTCGTGAACTGGGTAGTTCTCTTCGTGAGGGCGCAATTGCCGAGAGTCATAAGCAATCACTTTGCGGTCTTGCATTAGGACACAGCCTAATACTTGACGGGAAGCGTCGCAGTAAATGACGAAGTCCTTCTTAGTATCAAGTGGAGCTAGAACTGGGGCAGAAGTCAACTTGTCTTTGAGTGCCTGGAAACTTTCCTGACATTTGTCTGTCCATTGGAACTTGACACCCTTATGCAATAGGTTAGTCAGAGGCCTGGCGATCTTAGAGAAGTTCTCGACAAATCGACGGCAATAGCTGGCGAGACCGAGAAAACTTCTGACTTGCTTAACGTTCTTGGGAGGAGTCCAATCAAGAATAGCCTGAACTCGTTCAGGGTTGACGGCAATACCATCCTTAGAGATGACATGCCCAAGATAGGTTACTTCCGGTAGCCAGAATTCACATTTGGAGAACTTGGCATATAGTTGATGCTCTCGTAGCTTTTCCAGCACAAGTCGAAGATGTTCAGCATGTTCTTCTTCGTTCTTGGAAAATACCAGGATATCATCCAGATAAACCACGACGAACTTGTCGAGGTAATCCATGAATATATAGTTCATCAGACGAGAGAAGGTGGCTGGAGCATTGGTTAAACCGAAAGACATGACGGTGTACTCGTATGAACCATAGCGAGTCACGAAGGCGGTCTTTGGGATATCCTCTTCGCGAACACGGATCTGGTGGTAACCCAACCTCAAGTCGAGCTTAGAGAACACTGACGAACCCGACAGTTGATCATATAGATCATTGATCCGAGGAAGAGGGTATTTATTCTGAATGGTAGCTTGGTTTATAGGACGGTAGTCTTGAACTAACCGGTTTGTCCCATCCTTCTTCTTGACAAAGAGAGAAGGTGCTCCCCAAGGAGAGCAACTTGGGCGAATGAATCCTTTGCGAAGAGATTTGTCGATTTCCTCCTTAAGCTCAAGGAGTTCATGCGGCGGCATTTTGTAGGGTCGCTTGGCTATAGGAGTGGTGCCTGGTTTCAAGTCGATGATGAATTCGACAGCTCTAGCAGGGGGAATCCCTGGAAGTTCTTCAGGGAAGACGTCGAGGAATTCACGCACGACGGGAATGTTTTCAATGCCCTCGAGTGGTGCAGCGTTCAATGCATTCAATGCATAGAGCCTTGCCTCGGCATTTTGCACCAGATGGGCTTGGTAAGTAACTATCTCATCTGAAGGGTGTAGCAGATGGACGGTCTTAGTGGTGCAAACGATTGAAGCAGTATGCGCTTTTAACCAATTCATTCCCAGAATGAGATCAATGCTACAGGACTTCAGTACGATGGGAGAGACAAGAAATTCCAGTCCTTCAATTTCAACAGTAACGTCGTGACTAACCATAGAGGTTTGACATTGGCCCGCAGGGGTGTGTACCACTAGCGGAGTGTTTATCTCTTCGTAATTAATGCCATGCAGGAATGCAAATTCTGCTGATATGAATGAATGGGATGCTCCTGTATCAAATAAAACGGATGCTGGTACTGAATTTACGAGGAGTGTACCCATCACAGTAGCAGGCTGGTCTTGAGCTTCGCTGAGATCAACGTGGTTGGCATGAGCACGACCATAAGACTTAGCATTGTTGTTGCGGGGCTGGTTGTTACCACGGCCAGCTGCTGGAAGGGCCAGTTGATTCTGGTTCTGATAGCAGTTCCTGGCAAAGTGACCCGGTTGACCACACTTGAAGCACAGACCATTATCGGGAGTGGGAACAGGAGCCCCAGGTGGGGGAGCTGGTAGCTTTGACTGCCTAGATGGTGGAGGAGGCAGACGCGGTGCAGCATAAGATTTCCTTGGAGCAGGTGCATTTGGACGATACATGCTGTTCGGGATCCATATCTTACGCTTCTGTGAGGGCGAGCCCGAAGATGAGCCCGTGTCACGGTTGCGCCTCTGAGAGCTCTGGTATTCCTGCAGACCAGTCTCGACATTGATGGCCTTATTCACCAAGGTGGCGAAATCGGCGAAGTCATGCACTAGAAGTGCGAGCTTGATGTCAGCTTGTAGTCCATCACGGAACTTCTCCTGTCTGCGTGCATCAGTTGCAATGTCTTCTTCAGCATAGCGGGACAAGTCCAGAAACTCCCGCTGATAAGCTTCGACAGTTTTGTTGCCTTGGGTGAGGTTGCGGAACTCACGCTTCTTCCGGTCCATGACTCCCTGAGGAATGAAGCGGGCACGGAAAGCAGCTTGGAAGTCTGGCCAGGTGATGATTGTTCCAGCTGGCAGAGTACGCCTGTGGCTGTCCCACCATTGAGCTGCGGGTCCCTTCAAGAAGAAGGAAGCAAAGGTGACATAGCTGGCAGGGGCTACATCAGCAGACTCCATCTCATAGGTGATGTCACGGAGCCAGTCATCAGCATCCAGAGGCTGAGTTGAGCTGCGGTAGATGGTTGGGTTGAGGCGTATGAAATCTTGAAGAGTCACTTGGGCTGGCTGCTGGTTCATATTGGGGCGAGGAAACTGAGCCATCATATTTTCCATGAACTGGCGGTTCAGTTCAAACTGTTGGATCATACCAGCCATGTACTCAGGTGGTGGTGGGGCATCGCCACCACGACCACGACCACCTGGTCTAACCATCCTGCTAATATATAACAGGGGTAGTTCAGCATTGAGAAATATTTGCAAAGACAAGAATCATTCATGATGAAACATGCATAACGAGAGGAGCACGATAGCTACTACATAGTAGTCGGCATAACTTACAAAAGGGGTCATGCATAGAGTTCAGTACATAGAGTTCAGTACATAGACTAAAACATCATAGGCGGCACACAGGCTCGCGGCGAATGCATCTAACACTACAAGCAAGCCTACATCAGTCCCAAGAGGTACTGTGGAGGTAATCGTAGCCCGACAGCTGGTAGTGAGGCAACGGATAGCCCTCCACGTCAGCAGACTGGGGGCCGCGGATACTCAGGTGTAGAGCCCGACGCTCAGGTGGCAGAAGAGGACCAAGTGCGGGAGAGTAGCCTCCCACCTCTGGCCAACCGACACCGTGGGGCATCACGGTCCTGGCTGGGTAGATCGCAGTACGCGGTACCTGTCCAGATCGGACAAAGGGGTGCAGCAGCGTCAGAGCACGGTAAAGGTGCTGACGGGTGGTGTACATCTCGTGGCGAAGAGCTCGGTTAGCTCGATCCAGCCCATCAGCATGCAGAACCAGGTTCTGATGGTAGAAGGGCTCTCGGGTGACAGTGGAGTAGGCAGCAGTATAGTATCCCTCCGCACCAACATCAGATGCGATAGCAATGTGCCTGAAAGGGGAGGTGTCCAACTCCCGATACTCTCCACGAAGACGTGTCAGAGCAGCATAGGCAGCATCGTGGACAGCCATATCGATGGTCACACCAACACCATGTGCGGTGTGCAGCACAGTAGTGGAGTCATACTCCCGCGAGTAGAGGTGGACGATGGCACGGTACTGCTCCTGGTTAAAGTCCTGGTACTCCTCGTAGACGGTGTACTCAGGGTGCCAGCGATAACCCAGATAGGTCATCATCTCAGCTAGCACCGCAGGTGATCCCGAGGCACCAATGGCCGTCGTGTGGCGAACGACCTGCCTCGTGGGTTCCATCTGAAAGCAAAGACGTTTCAAAGGAGTCAAATGACAGTGTGTGAATTGTTCAAAATACTATTCTAAGAAACAACTATGGCTTATCCAACTTTGGGGTGAATGCGGTCACGGGATCCTAGTGTTAGAGTTAGTAAATTCGTTTAACCCGAGTAGAAGAGAGTTCAGAGTCCCAGAGTAAAGGTCGAGGAGTAAAAGATCCTAGTACCACCCAATGGCGACGTGGGCCCGTAAGACACACAGCCATGTTAGTAAAAGCTTTGTAATGTCTAGACTCGACTTCGGCCAAGGAGTGTGGAAAGGGGGATTCCTACAGGCAGTCGGCTCTGATACCAACTTGTGACGCCCCCGATTTGACCGTACACTAATCATGCACGCAAATGTGTACGATCAAGATCAGGGACTCACGGGAAGATATCACAACACAACTCTAAAACATAAATAAGTCATACAAGCATCATAATACAAGCCAGGGGCCTCGAGGGCTCGAATACAAGTGCTCGATCATAGACGAGTCAGCGGAAGCAACAATATCTGAGTACAGACATAAGTTAAACAAGTTTGCCTTAAGAAGGCTAGCACAAACTGGGATACAGATCGAACGAGGCGCAGGCCTCCTGCCTGGGATCCTCCTAACTACTCCTGGTCGTCGTCAGCGGCCTGCACGTAGTAGTAGGCACCTCCAGTGTCGTAGGTGTCGTCGTCGACGGTGGCGTCTGGCTCCTGGACTCCAACATCTGGTTGCGACAACCAGATAGAAAGGAAAGGGGGAAAAGAGGGAGAGAAGCAACCGTGAGTACTCATCCAAAGTACTCGCAAGCAAGGAGCTACACTACATATGCATGGGTATATGTGTAAAGGGGCATATCAGTGGACTGAACTGCAGAATGCCAGAATAAAAGGGGGATAGCTAGTCCTGTCGAAGACTACGCTTCTGGCCATCTCCATCTTGCAGCATGTAGAAGAGAGTAGATTGAAGTCCTCCAAGTAGCATCGCATAGCATAATCCTACCCGGCGATCCCCTCCTCGTCGCCCTGTTAGAGAGCGATCACCGGGTTGTATCTGGCACTTGGAAGGGTGTATTTTATTCAGTATCCAGTTCTAGTTGTCATAAGGTCAAGGTACAACTCCGGGTCGTCCTTTTACCGAGGGACACGGCTATTCGAATAGATAAACTTCCCTGCAGGGGTGCACCACATAACCCAACACGCTCGATCCCATTTGGCCGGACACACTTTTCTGGGTCATGCCCGGCCTCGTAAGATCAACGCGTCGCAGCCCCACCTAAGCACAACAGAGCGGTCAGCACGCCGGTCTAATCCTAAGCGCGCAGGGGTCTGGGCCCATCGCCCTATGCACACCTGCACGTTGCGAACGCGGCCGCGAGCAGACCTAGCAACCCACACGATCACGGCGGTTACGTCAAAGCGGTCCAACACGGCGCGCGCCACTCAGTCGCTGACGTCACGAAGGCTTCGGCTGATACCACGACGCCGGGATACCCATAACTACTCCCGCGTAGATGGCTAGTGCGTATAGACCAAATGGCCAGACTCAGATCAAATACCAAGATCTCGTTAAGCGTGTTAAGTATCCGCGAACGCCGACCAGGGCCAGGCCCACCTCTCACCTAGGCGGTCTCAACCTGCCCTGTCGCTCCGCCACAAAGATCCACTTGCGGGTACTCCTACGAGCCGACCCGACTTTAGTCATCACATGTGTCATGTATATAGTATATAAGTATATACCCGTGATCACCGCCCAGGTGATCACGGCCCGATAGTATAGCACAGCAGACGGACAAGAATGTAGGGCCACTGATGGAAATCTAGCATCCTATACTAAGCATGTAGGATTGCAGGTAAAGGTAACAACAGTAGTAGCAAGGATAGGCTATGCATCAGGATAGGATATCGGAAAGCAGTAACATGCTACACTACTCTAATGCAAGCAGTATAGAGAAGAATAGGCGATATCTGGTGATCAAGGGGGGGGGCTTGCCTGGTTGCTCTGGCAAGTAGGAGGGGTCGTCAACTCCGTAGTCGAACTGGGCAGCAGCAGGGTCGGTCTCGTAGTCTACCGGAGAGAAGAGGGGGGAAGAAACAGTAAATACAATGCAAACATAAGCATGACGATGCGTGACATGACAATGAGCGGTGCTAGGTGTGTCCTAACACGACAGTAGATGGTACCGGCGAAGGGGGGGGGGACATCCGGGAAGTATTCCCGATGTTTCGCGTTTTCGGACAGACGGACCGGAGGGGGAAAGTTGCTAGTTCGATAGGTTAGGGAGGTGTGGTGGATGAACGGACTGCGTATTCGGATTCGTCTCGTCGTTCTGAGCAACTTTCATGTAGAAAACATTTTCATCCGAGTTACGGTTTAAAAGATATGAATTTTCAAAGATTATTTGAATTTCTGGAATTATTTGAATTTAGCAAAAAAATGAATTATGATGTCAGCATGAGGTAATGCTGACGTCAGCAGGTCAACAGGTCGACTGACCAGTCAAACCAGACAGGTGGGTCCTACCTGTCATAGACAGTGGACTAATCAGAAGATTAAATTAACTAAAATTAGATTAATTAACTACTGGACCCCACCTGTCATAGTCTATTTAGATTAGTTAATTAGTTTTATTTATATTTTTTTTTGTTAATTATGCGGCGGGGCCCGCATGTCAGTGGCTGGGGCCTGCCCAGTCAGCAGTTGACTGGGGTCAACCCAGTCAACGGGGCCTGCGGGGCCCGCTGGCAGTGACCCAGGGGTGGCCCCAGGTGTGCCAGCTCAGCAGGCCGGCGGTTGAACGCCGGCGAGCATGAAAACGCGGCGGAGGGCGCTCGGCCCCGTCGGGATTCGTCTACAGGGGGCCTACACGGGCGCGGGCGGGCGCGTTCGAACGGGGAGAGCCCGCCGCGTCGCGTGGTGAGGCCGGCCGGAGCTGGAGCTGCCGGAAACGGCGCCGGCGACGAGCAGAAGCGGCGCCGGAGTTTGGGCTGGAGCGGGTGCGGCGTTAGAGCGCGCGAGCGGCCAAACTAACCAGCTAGGCGGGTGCTGCACGATGCGGTCAAGCTAACGGGCATACGCCCATGACCAATTGGTCACCGGAGACCCGCCGGCGACGAGCTCCGCGGCGCTGCGTTCGGGCGCGCGTGGGGAAGCAGCTAGGGGGCGCGCGAGAGCGAAAGGACAGGGGAGGAGGGGGAGAAGCTCACCGCGCGGCACACGGAGGCCGGTGAGAGGCTTAGGAGCAGCAGCAGTCGCCGGAGTCGAAGAAGACGGCGGCGACCCAAGGAAGAAGGCGACGGCGTTGGGGGGTGATGTAGGGGGTCCCGGCTCGAGCAGGTGGTCGGGGAGGACGGGCTCGACGCGGCGGAGCTCGTGGACACGTCGGGGAGGAGCACGGGGCTCGGTGGCCGCGGAAACGACGGCGGCACGTCGGCGACCGCGCTCGGGCGGTGGGGAAGGAGGGAGCGGCGTGGATCTGGGGGGGAGAGGGAGAGGCGCAGAGGCGAGCGAGAGGGGCAAGTGGGAGGGATGGGCGGAGGCCGAGGCGTCGGGGCGGCCTTATCCTCCCCGTCGCCGGCGAGGTGGTGCGGCGGGGACCTGCCCCTGTTCCGACCCCGGTCGGGGGAACAGGGAAGGGGAGGGCGACCCGGGGAGGTGGGCTAGGCCGGCTGGCCCTGGGGTCGGCCCAGTTGGGCCAGGGGTCCAGTGGGGGGGCTTCTCCTTCTCCTTTTTTTTCTTTGTTTGTTCTGTTTTCTTTTGTTTTTCTTTTTATTTATTTATTTTCTTTTCTGTTTTATTTCATTTAAAGTATTTAGGCATTTTATAAAAATGTGTTTTCTCCACAATAATTATCAGTGCAATATCTGGCATGGCCCGAACATTTTTGTTTAAATTTTTGAAAACTTTTATTTTCCACTTTAAATTTAATTGAAGTTTGAATTAGGAGTTTGAAAAGAAATGTGATTCAAATGTGATCAAGCCCTGTTTAGCAACATGATTAGCTTAATCACAGAGAGTTACTGTAGCATGATTCTCGGGGTGTTACAGCAGCTGTACGTGTTGTACGATACCAGCAAGCCCTGCACCGCTATCACAGCTGCAGGGTTCATGCCCATAGCCTTGAGGAAGGTGACCTTGTCCTTCGGTGCATTTAGTCTGCCAAGGGTGCAAACAAGTTGACGCCGAGGTGGGAAGGCCCTTACCGGGTAGTACGTGTCACCAGACCTGGTGTCGGTGTCAAAACCGGCAGATCTCGAGTAGGGGGTCCCGAACTGTGCATCTTAGGGCCGAAGGTAACAGGAGACAGGGACACGATGTTTACCCAGGTTCGGGCCCTCTTAATGGAGGTAATACCCAACTTCCTGCTTGATTGACTTTGATGAGTATAGGGGTTACAAGAGTTGATCTACCTCGAGATCGTAATGGCTAAACCCTAGATGTCTAGCCTGTATGATTATGATTGCCTCTACAGACCAAACCCTCTGGTTTATATAGACACCGGAGGGTGCTAGGGTTGTACAGAGTCGGTTTACAGAGAAAGGAATCTTCATATCCGAACGCCAAGCTTGCGTTCCACGCTAAGGTGAGTCCCCTCCGGACACGGGGGAAGCCTTCTATCTTGTATCTTCACGGCCCATCAGTCCGGCCCACGTCACATAGCCCGGACGCCCGGGGACCCCCTAATCTAGGACTCCCTCAGTAGCCCCTGAACCAGGCTTCAATGACTATGTGTCCGGCACGTAGATTGTCTTCGGCATTGCAAGGCGGGTTCCTCCTCCGAATACTCCAAAGTAGTTGATCAAAAGAACTATATCCGGCTCTGTACAATAGTCTGAATCACAAGGGCAAAATACCTAAGCAAAAATAAGTTCTGTCTTCTGACAACTTTACTGGTGGGACGTTACGTCCGGCCACTTCATTATTTCGAATCGTTTTTCGACCTCCCGTTTCGCGTTTCGAGACGCAGCCTCCGATGACATGTCTTGTCAAAGCAGAGATCGTGTCCCCTTATTACGGGATTCTCATCAATACGGGTTTGGGAAACCCAACTGTGCCGTTCGCACAACCCCGTGGGAATAGGCGAGTTTTAAGGCTCGTGGGGGGACGCTTGATATTCACTGCCTTTATAAGGAGATAAGGATCCACCTTTTCTACCCCACGCCTTCTTCCTCCTCAGCCTATCCACCCTCGAGCTCCAGCGCCCAAGTCTCAACCTTTTTCGTCCCCCGCAAACATTCCAGCCATGTCTGGATCTGGAGCACAGAGCAAATGGATGGCCTCCTCAGTCACGGAGGGGAACATCCAGGAGCTCTGGGAAGCAAGGTACCTAGCCAAGGAAATCGCCCACCGGCTTCCTGCCAAGAAGCAGATCGTCCCCACTCCAGAGCCCAATGAGAGGGTAGTGTTCATCCCCCATTTCCTTCGCGGACTAGGATTTCCCCTTCATCCTTTCGTCCGCGGTCTCATGTTTTACTACAGGCTAGATTTCCATGATCTAGCCCCGAATTCCTTAACATTCTGGCGTTTATCATCGTATGCGAGGCATTCCTCCGCATTCCCCCCACGTTGGCCTATGGCTCAAGGTCTTCAACGTGAAGCCGAAAATGGTGGATGGCCAACATGCGGAGTGCGGTGGCGCCATGGTGAGCAAGCTTCCCAACGTCACCTGGCCCGAGGGCACCTTCGTGGAGACCGTGAAGGGATGGCAGCAGGAGTGGTTCTATGTCACGGAACCTCGCGAGTCCACATGGGCCGCTCCTCCCAAGTTCAAGTCCGGGCCTCCAATTCGGCTGACATCCTGGCTCAACAAGGGCCTGGACTGGGCATCGTCCGACGAGGTGATGACGCTACAGAGGTGCGTCAAGAGCATGGTAGACAAGAATACCAGTCTTGCCAGCATAATCCAGGTGATGCTCTTTCGCCGGATTCTCCCCTGCCAGGCGCGTCAAGAGTATATGTGGGAGTTTGACCCGGCCGGTCCCCGGACCCTGCAGCGGTTCTTCGGCACGAAGCACGAAGACATGTGGAAGCTGCTCTTCAAGGCCCAAAAGACGTGGCCGAAGATGACCGAAGACCTTGGCCATGACTGCACTCATGCAGCGACTCCCGTAAGTTTTTTGATAACCTTATTTTGTAAGTCCAAGGAGCATACTAAACTCGCCATTCTCCCCACAGGGCTGGACGAAGAAGGCGGAGCGGATTCACTGTCCGGCTCCGCTACCCGAAGACCCAGCTATTCCTCTGTTGACGAGGATGCTGGCCCCGGCGCCGTATTAGGCGCCGGAAAAGAAGGTCAAGAAGAAGAGCAAGGAGGCCAAGGGTGGCCTCCACCGTAAAGGCGCTTCGGACATAGTGTCCGAAGACACTGAAACTCTTTCCTCTCATGACGAAGATGAAGAGGAGGAGGAAGAAAGCAATTCCCCCCTTAAGGGGGGAAAGAAGAAGAGGGCAGCTTCCGTAGATCTAGATGCGGAAGCGTCCAAGAAAGGGAAAACCTCCCTTACGGATGATTCCGAGATGGACGCCGATGACATCCACGGGTGGTGCCCCAGGCCGAAGCCCCTGGCCGGATCGTAAGTATTCAAAGGTACTGTATATATATATCCGGCTTTTCGCCTTGTGGTTGTAACACGTTGAATTGCGTGCTGCAGTCCGGCTCGTCACCTCCCCCAGCGATCCTCATCTTCTCGGAACTCGCTGGGTCCGAACACGATGGAGAGTGAGTCACCTCCGCCAGCCTCCCCCCACTACTACGGATAACACTGAGGTGTTGTCCCGAAGGACCCTTCTGGGATAGGGAGAGGTGCAGGAGGCCGCCAAGACGGCGCCAAAGGGTGATACCCCTACTGCCGAGAACATGGGGGAACCGACCCCCATGGAGACCAGAGACGGGGGCCATGTCCAATTTGGCCCCCAACCAAATGTCATTCCGGAGACCCACACGGCTCTGGAGTCAGATGAGCAGCCTCCTTCGAAAGAAGGGGCACACCCACCCACCGGCGACCTCTGTCAATCCGGAGGCGCCGGACACTCTGGTGGGAGCGCTTCAGAGCGCCACCATTGTGGAAGAACATCGTACCCTTATGGGTACGGTGATTGAAAAGGTTCAGTCCGCAAAAAGCGGGTTGAACGAGGCCTACACTAGCCTTCTGAGAGGCTTTGAGGTATGTGATATGATGCCTTTTAGCTATATAAGAGGAATGCATGTGTATAGATAGTAGCCCCTGAGACTCTGTTCGGTGTTTGCAAAGAAAGGCTGAATAGAGGATCTAATAACTTGCGCAGGAGATTAACATACATATCTATTTGAACAAACAGGCTGCAATGCTGCCGCCAAAGCGTCCGAGATAAGACGGAAGTTAGAGGAAAAGCAAGGTATGTGATACTGAAACACGTCCGAAATGAGATCAGCTCTGATTTGTTATCTGAATGAGTGTTATAATTATGCTCATAGCTGACGCGTCTAAGGTCGAGACCCTCAAGAGCGCGCTGGCCGAAGCCAAGAAGGAGATGGAGGAGGCACGAGCCGCCCGCCTGAAACATGAATCAAGGGTGGAGGAAGTCCAGCAAGAGCTCAAGGATGCTATAAGCAAATGTGAGTCCTTAGAGCGCAAGATTTCGGATCAAAATTCCGAACTTGCTAAGGCTCTCCAAAGTGCACAGGAGGCCCGGGCCGAAGCCCAAAGCGCCTGCCGGGAGATCCAAGAGGCACAGCAGATTGCGGCGGGTAAGGCTTTTAACATGCAGAGCAAATTTGTGAGAAGAAAGTATATCTTGCTGACCCGAATTTGGAGTTCTGCAGGAGCATTTGCGGACCTGCCCCGGAGTATTGCTGATGCTGCGGAGTTCTTCCAAGCCAAAGAGGGGAGTGCGACGCAGAAGCTGTTCTGGTCGCAGTACCTTGCGCTAGAGCATCCCGCGCCCCTCAGCGATCAACTGAAGCAGTTGACCGAACTGCATAGGGTGGCCGGATTGGCCATGAGGGATGTTATAATCCGTCTTTGGCCCGCCAAACCCATACCCATCAGCTACTTCGGGCTCGTGAAGCGGCTGGTCAGTGCTTGCCCCCGGCTCGATGTCGTGAAGCGGTCGGTCTGCATCGAAGGTGCACGGATGGCCTTCGCCCGTGTCAAAGTGCAGTGGGCGAAGATGAACACCGTCAAGCTTGCCACCGAGGGACCGCCCGTGGGCAAAGAGCACGGCACGTCGGAGCGGTATTTTGATGACGTCCTCGAAGGATCCCACATTGTAGAGGGCCAATGCTCGAAAGACATTATTTTTGAATGAATGTATCCCTGCTGTCCGAACTTTGTATTATGAAACAAGGCTGATGTATAATATGTTGCTTATTTTGCCTCAAATTGTTTTCCTCCTGTGCGGCCGTTTACGGTATCTGAGAGTTGGCCCGTCATCGGCTTCAGCCCCCACGTAGGTAGTATGGGGGTGTTCGGAATAGCACCTGAACACACTTGACCCATCAATTTGGTCCTTGAAGGAGGTGTTAGTGCGGCGAACCAGACAATCAGACTATGTGGCTTTATCGCTCTCACTTAGCCATAAGAGTTTCACAATGAGATTGTAGGCGAGCCCCTGGTATTATTCGATTATCCAAACTTGGGTGCTATGGATGCCTGACCGGGTGAAGACCGGTCCCTCGCGTAATGCGGAAAATCATAAGAGATTTGTAATTGGTCTCTGAATAGCTGACCAGCTCTCGCCGTACCATGACAGTCAGTTTTCGTCTTTCTCTACTGAGGTGTTTATCCGGATAAACTGGAAACACAATCGCAGTAGTTCTCCCTTTACTGCCTTAGCCGAACGAGCGGAACATAAGGCAGCAACCACAGGAGCCGGGCAACCCAACTATTGACCAAAGACATGATTCGGAGCCGATGCATATAGTGCTACATTCGTGATGCCGAGTTGTACTATAAAGGTGTTCAGACTTATTTTAAAGGAATGCACATGGCCGGATAGAGCCCGTGGCGATTTAAGTCGTACCGAGGTGTACATGGCAATCAGACGAAGAAAAAGGAATACAGGTTAAGAAATAAGACAGTACCGAATAGGTTGGGCGAGAAACTGTTTCCATTATAGTCTGATTGATATGTGAAAACGTATTTTTACAAATAATGCGATAAGCATCGAGGCTATTTTACATGCCGAGCGCAAGGGAAAGTTGTGTACGGGTCCTAAAGAAGGAAGCGGTGATCTTTAAAGATCCTTTAGATACTCTGCTTTTCTCCCTGGCGTATCATCCTTCGAAAGGATTCAACGATCGGGTTTTCACGAAGGGCTTAAGAAAAAGGGCCCTTGGTACCGTCGAAAGGTGATGTGGGCTGTAAGGAACCTGGAAAAAAATAAGAGGAAAGAAATATGAGTGTGTAGTAGGGTCGAGCCGTATTCTGGACTTTATCTTTACTATGCCTCCATCTTTGCCCATGGTATCTTCAATGCGTAGTGATGTACGCGTGGTACATGTGCCGCAATTTGGTTGGGGCTGAGACAGAGGCCGAATTGCTAGTCGAGCTCCTAACGAGCTGGACTGTCGTGCTGCGAGGTAGTCCGGACTTGTTTGATAGTGTCCGGGGGCTTGACTGCCGATGCAGTTTTTGGTATGATAAGGCTGCTCTGTACTTCCGCTGCCAGGGCTGCGGTGTGTTCCTCAGTGCGGAGGGAGCGTTCTGTGTTTCCATTGACTGTTATAACACCGCGGGGTCCGGGCATCTTGAGTTTGAGATAGGCATAATGTGGGACCGCGTTGAAGCGAGCGAACGAGGTTCGTCCGAGCAGCGCGCGGTAGCCACTGCGGAAAAGGGACGATGTCGAAGATCAAGTCTTCGCTTCGTAAGTTGTCCGGCGAGCCAAAGACAACCTCCAGTGTGATTGAGCCTGTGCAGCGGGCCTCTAGACCAGGTATTACTCCCTTAAAGGTGGTTTTGGTGGGTTTGACTCTTGAAGGATCAATACCCATTTTGCGGACTGTATCCTGATAGAGCAGGTTAAGGCTACTGCCGCCGTCCATGAGGACTCGCGTGAGGTGGAATCCATCAATAATTGGGTCGAGGACCAGCGCGGCCGAGCCTCCGTGACGGATACTGGTCGAATGGTCTCTGGGATCGAAAGTGATCGGCAGGATGACCACGGGTTGAATTTTGGGGCGACTGGCTCGATCGCGTAGATGTCCCTTAACGCGCGTTTGCGCTCCCGCTTGGGGATGTGAGTAACGTATATCATATTCACCGTTTTCACCTCGGGGGGAAATTTCTTCTGTCCCCCCGTGTTCGGTGGGCGAGGCTCCTCATCGCCATCCTCGCTGGGCGACCCTTTCTCCTTGCGTTCGGCATTTAACTTGCCGGCCTGTTTGAAGACCCAACAGCTTCTGTTGGTATGGTTGGCAGGCTTGTCAGGAGTGCCGTGGATCTGGCAAGGTCGATCAAGTATTCGGTCCAGGCTTGATGAACCGTCTTTGTTTCTTTTGAATGGCTTCTTCCGTTGACTGGATTTGGAGCCACTGAATCCGGGCGTTGGCTGCCGTATCCTCTATATTATCATTGTACTTCGACGCTTATGTTTATTGCGTCGGGGCCTTCCGTTGTCGTTTCTGGTTTCGGAAATGCCGGGGTCGCTAGTACTATTGCTGCTACGTTCTAGCCAGCTATCTTCGCCCGCGCAAAAGCGGGTCATTAGTGCTGTAAGGACTGCCATGGACTTTGGCTTTTCTTGGCCGAGGTGTCGGGCAAGCCATTCATCGCGGATGCTATGTTTAAAGGCCGCTAGGGCTTTGGCGTCCGGACAGTCGACAATTTGGTTCTTTTTAATTAGGAACCTGGTCCAGAATTTCCTGTCCGACTCTCCGGGCTGCTGGACTATATGACTAAGGTCATCGGCGTCCGGGGGCCGAATATACGTGCCTTGGAAGTTGACTCTAAAGGCGTCTTCCAAGTCTTCCCAACTTCCAATAGAGTTTTCTGGGAGGCTATTTAACCAGTGCGGAGCTGGTCCCTTAAGTTTTAGGGGGAGGTATTTGATGGCATGTAGGTCATCACCGCGAGCCATGTGAATGTGGAGAAGAAAATCCTCGATCCATACTGCGGGACCTATTGTGCCATCGTATGATTCGATGTTCACAGGTTTAAACCCTTATGGGAACTGGTGTTCCATTACCTCATCGGTGAAGCATAGGGGGTGCACGGCGCCTGTATCGGGCGACATCACGACCTAGTTCAGATGAAGGCCATATACGGTTTTCGGCTCGTGCAAGGTTGTGCCTGCCCCGCCAGGTCTGATGGTCGTCCCCGTGAGTTGGGGAATGCCCCCTCGATCCATAGATTGATCTTGTCAGACAGGCTCTATTGTCCAGGTCCTTGCGTAAGTCGTAGGTATAGCCCAGGGCCGTTACCTCCCTGTCTCTATGGCGGGGTGGCGCGGGCTGCTGTTCGGTGTGAGTAGCTGGTCTGTCCCATCCACGTGGTGGTCGGTCGGGCTTGTCAGCAGTTTTATGCTTTGGTGGTATGGGCTCAAGGGCCTCATCATCGAATTGGGGTAGTAGCCTGCGTTTCGGGTAACTCTTAGTTGGGCGCTCGAGGCCGTATTCCTCAGCAGCCAGGACATTGGTCCATCTGTCATCGAGCAGATCCTGATCGGCTCGAAGCTGCTGCTGTTTATTTTTCAGGCTTCTTGCAGTGGCGATTAGCTGGCCTTTAAAGCTCTCTTGTTTGAGGGGTTCCTCCGGCACGATAAAATCTTCGTCGCCGAGGCTCACATCCTCTTCGGAGATCGGTAGGTAATTGCTGTCCTCCGAGCCCTCGTTCTCGGCAGGATCGTCGGGTTGTACTTGCCCATCCTCCCAATCATCTTGTTCGGATGTTGGCTCTACAGGGGCTTCGGGGTCTTCGGCATTCTCTGGAGTGTTATCGTCTCCGGTGCCGGTATTTCTGTCTTTGTCGTGGCGCGATTTTGAGCGGCGCCACTGACATCGACGCTTTGGAGGGGCTTCGGCATGCTTGTCCTCATCCAGATCCTTCTTGCCATCGTCCTCCTCCTTGGGTGTGTCCACCATGTATACGTTGTATGTGGAAGTGGTCGTCCATCATCCGGTAAACGGAGGGTCTTGGCCTTGCTCATCTCCGACATCGTCGTCCATACCGTCGATATCTTCAGAGGCGTAATCGAGCACGTCGGTTATATCTTCGACAGTGGCTATGAAGTGGGTGGTGGGTGGGACATAAAATTCCCTGCTCTCAGCCCCTAGTCCAGGCTGGGCATAATTCGGAAGCGATCCTTCCGTAATGGCGAGTGATCGCACCAAGTACAGAGCCTCGTTCAAAAGCGAGGTTTGGGCAGAGGAAAGAGAGTCCGCGGGGCTGTCCGGGGTTGGAGCCTCCTGGTCGTGCCTACTTAACACGGACCCTGAGAGTTCGGACTTGGAGTCCAGTGGAGTGTCCGGCGCTTGAGCATCAAGGGGAGTTCGGTTCGTCTTTGGGTTTGTCACTAACGCCGTCCCCTTCGGATCTCCGGTAGCAAATTCCATAATTGCAGAGAGTCCTGCGGGCTCTAAACTCTCATCTTCGGACCTGACAACCCGTTTTGGATCTAAGGCCGGAGTGGCAATTGGGGTCGTGAACCCCTCGAAGATCAAGTCTCCTCGGATGTCGGCGACATAGTTTAGGTTCCCAAAACTGATCTGATAACCAGGGGCGTAGCTGTCGATCTGCTCGAGGTGCCAATCGAGTTGGCACGCAGCGCGAAGCCGCCGAATACAAAAATCTGGCCAGGGAGAAAAGTCTCCTTCACGGCGGCATTGTTGTAGATGATTGACGGAGCCATCGAACCTTCTGCTGACAGCACAGAGGAACTCTCAATGAAAGCACCAATGTCGGTGTCAAAACCGGCAGATCTCGGGTAGGGGGTCCCGAACTATGCGTCTTAGGGTCGAAGGTAACAGGAGACAGGGACACAATGTTTACCCAGGTTCGGGCCCTCTTAATGGAGGTAATACCCTACATCCTTTTTGATTGACTTTGATGAGTATAGGGGTTACAAGAGTTGATCTACCTCGAGATCATAATGGCTAAACCCTAGATGTCTAGCCTGTGTGATTATGATTGCATCTACGGACTAAACCCTCCGGTTTATATAGACACCGGAGGGGGCTAGGGTTGTACAGAGTCGGTTTACAGAGAAAGGAATCTTCATATCCGAACGCCAAGCTTGCCTTCCATGCTAAGGTGGGTCCCCTCCAGACACGGGGAATCCTTCTATCTTGTATCTTCACGGCCCATCAGTCTGGCCCACGTCACATAGCCCGGACGCCCGGGGACCCCCTAATCCAGGACTCCCTCACCTGGCGCAATCCGTCTGGAGACTAAAGATGGCATCCCGATGCAAAACTAATGGAATATTGAGCATCTTCGCAAGTTCTAACCATAAGGCGTGGTTGTCGGGCCTTGCCCTGGCAACCTGTTTTGTACAAGCATAGTCCCCGGGACTTGTAACCCTTTGTCAAAGCCAGACGCACACCCTGTGCATAGTCGAATAAAACGAAGTGTTTTCACAAAACTTGCATACATGATTTCCTATTTGCTTAAGCTTGATCTCATTTTGATTACACTAGTCTTACGATAACATGACTAGTATGATGTGGAAGGTCATGTGCTATCGTCTTTTCTCCTTTTTCCTTTGATGGCAGCAGAAGAATTTCATCACGGATGATTATCCCTAGGAAAAAAGGATAAATGCAAACCCATGCACCCGGTCTCCAGCTACCTCTCCTTATCTAAGACGATAAGCAGGACAACAAACAAAGATAAGTTCATTTTGTTATATCCCATCATTCCATGTTATGCTTACGTATGAGAAACTTGTACGTAGGGAAACCTTGTTACCTCTGCCGTTCATGCTCCTATCTTTGACTTGAGTCCGCTCGACAAGGTTGGTTGTAGTTGCATTCGGAGAGGTTAACAAGGGGCCGACCTTCGTTCGCGCTCCTAACCCGTTTTTGAGCTCATTAAACAAGGTTTAGTAGCACCCGCGATGAAGGCCGGCAAGATGTCTCATCGGAAAACTTTGTTGACTAAGAAGTATTGAAGGCTCATCCTTCACCATGTTTAAGTACATGCACAAGTGTCTGGCAAGCTCTTTTCCATAAATATGTAGACAAACACGTACAAATCATACGAGAACTAATATGGATGAGAGATTACATGAATTTGATTCAAATTTGGAAAGTGCCTACATTTTTTCTAATTTAAAAAGATAAGTGCCCCGTAATGTCTTTCTTGTCCCTCTCCTCCCAGGAGTGGCGTTGAGAGGGAAAGAGGGCAAAAGGAGCGCCTGGGCAGAAGCCCAGCCTGACCCGGTCAGGACCAGCAGGATCCAGCCTGACAAGATCGGGAGGGCGCCTCCCCGGTAAGGGAGAAGAGGCCGGAGATGAAGGGAGCGACTAGGCGATGCCCTGGTCACCCCCGCCATCACCAGAGGGATGCGGCTCAGCAAGGACACTGGCAGGGAAGACGAAGCCGGAGTCCACGAGCCTGCCAGGGTCTAGCTGGAGGAAGCGGTGATGTCCAGGCCAAGCAACCCTAGCAAATCACTCTTCCAGGGTCCAGCCGTAGATGATGGTGCTGCCGGTGCCTAGCTGACAGTGACGGTGCATCTGACGTTCAGCCGGAGTCCGAGTCATCGTCTTCGTGCTTGATGGTCGGGGGCTCCTTGTCGCCGTATTCACCGTCAGTGTCCTCCTCGTCTCTGTCGCTCGAAGAGGAGCTTTCGTCATTGCTCGAGCTTTCCATGCAGCACCCTAGACGAGCACCTGAGCATCCAAGACCTTAATGGAGAGCATATCGTGCTCCACCAACTTGAAGTGGAGGACGTGCCCCTCCGCAAGGTAGTGGGCATGGGCGAATGTTTTCCAACTACGTCGGAGAAGCATGACATGGGGCACGGGGAACTCGACATCCACCTACACGGCATCGTTGCAGCAGCCGCTCATGCGCAACCATAGCCCGAGCGGCTGGTCGTCCTCCATCACCCTGGCAAAGGGACGAGGGAGCCACAGGCGGCTGCGCGGAGGATCGCGTAGCTTGACGATGAACTCCAATGTCATGTCCCCCACGTGGCCTTCTGACCGTATTGGAATGGTTGGAGGAGGAACAACAGGCACACTGCTCCGACCACCTCGACCACGGGCACTGCATCGACCCCGACCATGCCCCGCAGCTCCGCTTTGTGCACTGGACCCAGCCTCTGCAGCTGCAGCGGAGGCAGGGACAGGGTGTTGAGCAGAAGCTCTTGTCGCCGCGATGGGAGCACGAGCTCGGCCCCTTCCCCTCGCCATGATGGAAGCAGAGAAAGAGAAGGAGAAGGAGTAGATGGTGGATGAGCATCGCCACCCCTCCGCGCCTCCTTTTATAGCGGAGTAGGGGGAGGGTTGGCTCTCCACTACCCAGGGGCAACCGCCCCGCTCCTCCAATCCAGCCCTCTGTGCTCCTGATGGTGTCCAGATTCGCCGGTCGCCCCATTACACCAATCAGGGGCGTTGCATTTTCTATCAAGGACACATTCTCGTGCCCTGCACGTCCACCACCAACCCCACGCAATGCATGCAGCATGCATGGCGGAAACAGCAGGCATATCGGGTGAGATGAAGATAAAATGGCAATTACCCCCGGTTCACGTGAAGATGCCCTAATGGGCTCCCATGGACGTGGGCGCCCTGGTTTACAATGCGAACGGCGCACACTGTTTGAATGTTGAAGATGCCACGGGATACTTGGGAGCCAGACCAAGCCCAGGTTGATGAAGAAGCAAAGAAGATCTCAAAAACGCAAACGCCAGCCCCGGAAAGGTCAGTATGTACGCATGTGCATTAATTGGGCCTACCCCAACGATGCCCGGCGACACGTATGGACCAGGCCCGGGGGCTCCTGTCGGTGCAACAAACATTTGTGTTTGTCGCTCGGACTTGTGCACAGGCGTGCTGCCAGTCATATATCTAATACCAATGCATGACACAAAATAAGCCAGAGAAACCGCTCTTCGTGAGATCAAAGAGTGCATTAAGAAGACCAAGTCATCAAGAGAACCCCTCAGGTTGAAGCTTGTGTTATGTTTGTTTGAGCAATTATCGGGGTTAAAGATTAATTTCCACAAAAGTGAATTGTTCTGTTTTGGAAGGGCCAAAGAGGAACAAGATGCTTACAAACAATTGTTCGGATGCAAATTGGGATCTTTACCGTTCACATATTTGGGTATACCAATTCACGACCGCAAGCTTTCTAACAAAGAGTGGAAGTGTATCAAAGATCGATTTGAAAAGAAACTAAGTTGCTGGAAGGGCAAGCTTATGTCATACGGAGGCCGATTAATCCTCATTAATTCGGTTCTTACAAGTATGCCAATGTTTCTTTTGTCTTTTCGAGATACCAGTGGGTGTCAGGAAAAGACTAGACTTCTATAGATCTCGATTCTTCTGGCAAAGTGATGAATTAAAATGAAAATACAGACTCGCGAAATGGGATATTATTTGCAGACCGAAAGACCAAGGGGGTCTCGGTATTGAAAACTTAGAGGTGAAGAACAGATGTTTACTCAGCAAATGGTTGTTTAAGCTATCTGTAGAGACGGAGGCCACGTGGGCGCAAATATTGCGCAATAAGTACCTTAACTCCAAAACATTGTCCCGGGTGACAGTGAGGCCGACTGATTCGCCTTTTTGGAAAGGACTGATGAGAGTGAAATCAGCCTTTTTCAACAGGACAAAATTTGTCGTTGGAAATGGTACTACCACGAGGTTCTGGGAGGACACTTGGCTTGGGGAGACGCCCCTTGCACTCCAGTATCCCTCTCTATAATATTGTGCAGCGAAGAGAAGCTTATGTTGCAACAGTATTACAGTCTAACCCTCTGAATATCCAATTCAGAAGAACGCTAGCGGGAAATCGTTGGGAAGCTTCGTTACACTTAGTACGACGACTGATGGAGGTCGAGCTTTCCCAACAACCAGACCGGTTGATTTGGAAGCTCACACAGAAGGGAGAGTTTTCAGTTAAGTCCATGTATTTGGATGTTATCAACTCTAGTGTGATTCCTCGTTCGAAACATGTGTGGAAAATCAAAGTGCCTCTAAAAATCAAAGTGTTTATGTGGTTTGTACATAAACAAGTCATTCTAACTAAGGATAATCTGGTGAAACGCAATTGGACAGTATCTAGTTTCTGTGATAAGGATGAGTCCATCAAACACCTCTTTCTCGATTGTCCCTTGGCAAAAAAATTATGGCGGACGGTGCACTTAGCTTTTAATATTACTCCTACGAAACCATTAACACGTTATTTGGGACGTGGTTAGATGGGTTAGGCTCCGAGACTGCGAGACATATACGTGTTGGAGTATGTGCTTTATTATGGGCTGTTTGGAACTGCAGAAACGATTTGGTTTTTAACAGAACAATAAATATTCATTTCTTGCAGGTTATCTTCCGGGCCACTACACGGATCCGTATGTGGTCGCTACTCACTCCGATAGAGGCCAGGGAGCATTTGGTTACTGGATCTGTCCGTTGGGAGATGGTAGCTCGGGATACCTTCAACCGGTTTGGATGGCGGTCATGTAATAGGATATGTTTTTAGGTTCCTATCTTATTTTATTTTGCCTGCCGGTTGTGGCTTTTCCTGTTATGTTCTTTTGCTCTTTGTGAGCTTTTCTGCTTTTCAGAGCGGAAGACCTTTGTGGAACCTTTTGGATTATTCTTAATAATATGGCCGTATGCATCGTTCTGATGCAGAGGCCGGGGCCCTGTCCCCTTTTCGAAAAAAGAAAAAAAACCCTCAGGTAGGCCTCCCTTGCCGGGCAGGAGAGCCCGGCCGGGTCAAAACCACGCCTGAGGGGCAAGACCAAATCACCCCGGGAAGGTTCCTGGGGCCGCCAAGATTAGAGCCAAGCAGGCTTCGTATTGGCAAGCCTCCGCCAAGACGCCAGCGCTCCACCTCATCGTACGCCAGTCATTAATCAGTGCGGCGTCAAGTTCTCAAGTGGCTAGGTGGATTGTGTCAGGTACGTGCCAACCTGCTGGAGAAGGGATTAACTTTATTGACACCCGTCCAGATGGTGTGTCACGCTAATAAGAGGAAGGTGAATAAGCGGTGCGGCAGGCTTGCCGGGCTTCAAACTCAGCATGACACCTAGCAGTGCATTTAATGCGCTTTGTCCTAACTGCCAGAGTAAGGTATGATAGCACTGTTAATTATCTAATCATACCGTAATGACTATTTTCCCACTGTGGTCGCCCCTTAACCTATAAAAGGAGGCCCGATGTAACCTAGCAAAGGGTTGGAACTTTTGATCCCTTAACAATTGTACACGCGTGACCGCTCTCCCTGAGGCACACTTGCCGGGCTTGAGCGCACCGTGCCTTCGTGATACACCAGTGCAATCCACCATAGCAGGAGTAGGGTTTTACGCTGCAAAGCGGCCCGAACCTAGGTAAAAGAGATCTGTCCTTCACCGTGATGTCCTGTTGTTTCTGCTCTTTGTGCAATGTGATCATCCCCTCACGAAACCTCAAAGGGGCAACCCTGCCCCGTAGGTGATCGTGCATCCACCACGACAATATGGTGTTATTTTAGTACGAACTCTAGGGCTATTTGTGACACTTATAGGGATGGCTCAATGGATTGATCGGAAAAGATAACTTTGAGGTGGTTTCAGACCCTACAACAATTTAATCTAATGTTCTCCGCTAGACAAGAACTTTTGAGTGATTCTTTGTTGCACGTTGAGGGATTGTTTTATGATTCAATTATGTTAGTATTGTTGAGAGATTGCACTAGTGAAAGTATGATATGAACCCTAGGCCTTGTTCCTAAGCATTGCAACACCATTTGTGCTCCGTTTTATCACTTGCTACCTTGTTTTTTTTATTTTCATATTACAAAAACCTATATCTACTATCCATACTATACTTGTATCACCATCTCTTCACCGAACTAGTGCACCTATACAATTTACCATTGTGTTGGGTGTGTTGGGGACACAAGAGATTTCTTGTATTTAATTGCAGGGTTGTTTGGAGACCATCTTCATCCTGCGCCTCCCATGGATTGATAAACCTTAGGTCATCCACTTGAGGGAAAATTGCTGTTGTCCTAAAAAACTCTGCGCTTGGAGGCCCGACACGAGTCTACAAGAAGAAGTTATGTAGTATATCAAGGTCACCTTCCTCAAGGCTTCGGGCGTGAACCTTCCGGCTACCATAACGATGCAAAGCTTGCTGGTAACATGCAGCACGTACAACAGCCCGAAGACCATCTTCCCCAAGGAGCAAGGCGTCATCTTGCTGCAGCCGCTTTTGCTCAGCTTCATCATATGCGAGCACTTGAGGTGACCCGTACATGAGTTTCATGGGGAGCACCGCCTCTGCACTGTAGACTATGGAGATGGGTTTCTGGCCAGTATCTCGATTTGGTGTCGTCCTTGGTGACCAAACAACCGCCTACAACTCATTAATCTAGCGCCTTCCGCACTTGTGCATCTCGTCGAAAGTTCTCGTCTTGAGGTCGCGCATCACTTCAGCGTTTGCCCTTTTTGCTTTGATATTGCTTCTTGGGTGAGCAAGAGACGCAAGACAGATCTTGCTCCCAAGGCCTTGGCAGTACTGCACGAAGGTGCGGCTCATGAACTGTGTGCCATTGTCGGTGATGAGACTGTTAGGTACTCCAAAATGGTTGATTGTGCTGTCACCTTCCTCACTGGTTCACTAGTGAAAAAATGGCTAGCCACAACTTTCATTGGTGGCGCGCCATTTTCCATCAATGCTAACACTATTTTTTTTCAATAGTGCTGGCATCGGCCAAATTGGCACGTCAGCTATAATTTGGTAGTGTTGGCATTGTTATTTTTGCTAACATCACTACTATGTGGGCTCAACTATTGTGACCAGCTGCAAGATACTGCTGGCGTACGATCTATAAGAACGACATATATACGTAACCTAGTGCTGTCGTGCCATCGTTTGGAATGCAAACACTAAGTTTTGCCTATATATAGAAGTGTTGGCATCCCTTGTTTCTCAAATACATTCACTTCCATTCTCCACAAAATTCTACTCCCTCTTAGTTAGCTGCTTTGGTGACAATGGACCCGCCGGAGCTTGTCGAATCGGCACGAGCCCTGCGTGCGAGCCCACGTCGGTGGGGCATGTTGAAACTTTGGGACTCCGCCGCCTTGGCCGAGCTCTCTTTTGGCACCGCTGGCTATGACATGAGCTCGCCACGGCCAATGCAGCCGGCCATGTCCGGCGAGTCATCCCGCTGCAGCGCGACGTCCGTTCGATCCGGTAGCTATGCCACCGCCCACCGGCGTCAAAGCTGTCGGGAATCGATGTTCTAATTATTGGTCTTGTATGTTTACATATTTACACAAAATAACTAATAAAATACAATATTAATTAACAATATAATAAATAATAAGAAAATAAAATAGTAAAATAATAAACTAAACATCTATATGAATATAAAAAACAATGTGTGTAACACATAGAAGTAAATTTTTTTAATAAAAATTAAAAATAATAGCAATGGCGTTGGCCACGTAGGCCAACGCTAGCAATTACCCCGCCGCCCCCGGATTAAAATTAACGCCCCCGCGCACACCCCTCTCATTCGATCCCCACCCTCCCTAAATCGCCGCCTCCACCGTCGCTGTCATCTCCGCCTCCACCCCGCCGCCCCCATCACCGTCACCATCGCCTCCATCTCCACCAAGCCGCCCCCGTTGTCTCCGCCTCCACCACTGTCATCCCGGTCCCCTCCTTCTCCACCCCACCGCCCCCGTCGTCTCCACCTCCAACACCGCCGTCCCCGCCGTCGTTGCCTCCACCTCCACCGCACCACCCTCGCCCATGTTGTCGTTGCCGTCACCTCCGTCTTCGCCCCGCCGCCCCCGTCTTCTCCACCCTGCAATGCCTCCTCGCCGTCTCCCCTCCGTAAGTGAGTTCTACATAGTGTGATGTAGTGTAGTGTAATAGTAGTAGTTTAGAATTCTTAGTGTAATAGTAGTATTGTAGAATTCGTAGTGTAGATTTTTATGTAGTTGTAGTGTAGAATTCTTATTGTAATAGTAGTACTGTAGAATTCGTAGTGTAGATTTTTGTGTAGTTGTAGTGTAGAATTCTTATTCTAGTAGTAGTAATGTAGAATCCGTAGTGTTTATTTTTGTGTACTGGTAGTGTAGAATTTTTAGTGTAAGAATAATAAGAATTTTGTGTGCAAGAGTAGTGTAAAATTTTAGTGTAAGATTATAGTATATGATTTTAGCTAGTGTACTTTTATTATAGTTCTTTGTAGTGTACTTGTAGTGATAGAATTTAGTGTAGTTGTAGAATATGATTTTAGTGCAGCTGTAGTGTACATTTTATTACATTGTAGATTGTAGGTTTTGCAGGTACTCGTTAATATGCCCATTTTTTTACTAACTTGTTAGTTATTTATTCACCGTTGATAACCCACAAGTATAGGGGATCGCAACCATTTTCGAGGGTAGAGTATTCGACCCAAATTTATTGATTCGACACAGGGGGGACAAAGAATATTTGCAAGTATTAGCAGCTGAGTTGTCAATTCAACCACACCTGGAGATTAATTATCTGCAGCAAAGTGATCAGTAGCAAAGTAGTATGATAGTTTTGATAGTAGTGGCAACAACAGTAGTAACAGTAACAGTGATAGCAATGATTTTGTAGCAAGTGTAATAGTAACAATAGCAGTAGTAACTTAGCAGGAACAATACGAGAGAAATTCCTATGCATTGGATCGGTGAATTCGTTGGATGATATTCATCATATAACAGTCATAACCTAGGGCGATACAGCACTAGCTCCAGTTCATAAATATAATGTAGGCATGTATTCCGTAAATAGTCATACGTGCTTATGGAAAGAACTTGCACGGCATCTTTTGTCCTACCCTCCCGTGGCAGCGGGGTGCTATTGGAAACTAAGGGATATTAAGGCCTCCTGTTAATAGAGAACCAGAACAAAGCATTAACACATAGTGAATACATGAACTCCTCAAACTAAGATCATCACCGGAAAGTATCCCGACTTCTGTCACTCCGGGGTTTGCGGATTATAACATGTAATAGGTGACTATAACTTGCAAGATCGGATCTAGAACATAGATATAATGGTGATAACATAAACGGTTCAGATCTGAAATCATGGCACCTGGGCCCAAAGTAACAAGCATTAAGCATGGCAAAGTCATAGCAACATCAATCTCAGAACATAATGGATACTAGGGATCAAGCCCTAACAAAACTAACTTGATTACATGATGAATCTCATCCAAGTCCTCATCGACCAGCGAGCCTACAAAGGAATTACTCACTCCCGGTGGGGGGCATCATGGAATTGGCGGTGGAGAAGGGTTGGTGATGACGAAGATCAAAGATCCCCTCTCCGGAGCCCCAAACGGACTTCAGATCTGGCCTCCCGATGAAGAACATGAGGTGGCGGCGGCTCCGCCTCATGAAACACGATAATTCTTTCTCCCTGATTTTTTCTCTGAAAATGTGATTTTGTAGTATCAGGGTTGAGGTCTGCAGGGCCACCAGGTGGGGACAACCCACCTGGGCACGCCTGGAGGGGGGCGCCCTGGTGGGTTGTGCCCACCTAGGTGCCCCGCTCCGGAGGTTCTTGGCTCCAGAAATTCTCTTTTATTGTATAAAAATTCCTCGTAAAGTTTCGTTCCAATCCGAGAACTTTTATTTCTGCACAAAAACAACACCATGGTAGTTCTGCTGAAAACAGCGTCGTCCGGGTTAGTTTCATTCAAATCATGCAAATTAGAGTCCAAAACAAGAGAAAAAGCATTAGGAAAATTAGATACGACGGAGATGTATCAACTCCCCCAAGCTTAAACCTTTCCTTGTCCTCAAGAAATTCAGTTGATAAACTGAAAGTGAAAAAGAAAAACTCTTATGAACTCTTTTGCTCTTGTTTACATAAATAAGCTTAAGTAGCACCCAGGTTTTCAGCAAAGGTTATAACTAACCATGTCGACAATAACTCTTAAAAATTATATTATCTCATATCGATGACATAATCAACTAGCGAGCAATAATAAAATTTCTCAAACAACAACACTTTGTCAAAACAACCATGATATAATATGACAATAGTGGTATCTCGCTAGCCCTTTTTGAGACCACAAAACATAAATGCAGAGCACCTCCAAAGTTCAAGCAGCAACTAAACATTGTAATTCATGGTAGAAAAGATCCAGTCATGATGCACCGAACATTAGCTACACACAATGCATGAGGATGATAATAGTGCTCTCAGGTTCTGGCGCTTATTTGAGAAGGTGACACTATGAAAAAAAGATACATTCGTGACATTTTGGGCCGAACGAATTTTTTCCTGTCATGCGTATGACACTTCTATGACGATAATTGTGACAAAACCTGGTATCATCATAGATGTGGTGGGCTCCTACTTCTATGACAAAAAATCATGATAGAAAATGGGCTTTTCGTCCTGGGCGAGCTGGAGACGCAACTGCATGACATTCTTTGGGCCGTCCATGATGAAAAAACCGTGGTAGAAGCGAGGGCGAGGAAAATATCGGGGAGTTCCCGGTTACAGTGGGTGGTCGGGGGCCGAGCGATGCACGTTGCTCTCGTACACGTATGCGCGTGGGTGCGAGGCGTTGGGCTCTAACTGAACCCGGGCAAGGCGTTCGCCTACTGAACCCGAGCGAATGCACTGCAGGCTACGCGTTACTGAACCCGAGCAATCGATCGATCTGGCTATTAACTGAACCCGATCAAGCGATTCCTTCGCTACTGCTGCTAACTGAAGCCGATCGAACCTGCTGCCTCTTGATGAATAGTGAGTGTTGTTGGGGGGTTGGATGAACAGTTCCTGGTGGGGGGGGGGGTGGATGAACAGGACCCCGTGGTAGTAGAGGCCGTTGCCGCTGGATGAACAGGACCCCGATCGATCGAGCCGGTTGGGGGTGGATGTACAGGACCCTGTGGAGGGCTGGATGACAGGACGACCCCGTGGAGGGCTAGTTGAATAGTAGCCGGTGGAGGTCTGGATGAACAGTAGCCCATGGAGGGGTGGTTGAACAGGACCCCGTGGAGAGGGCTGGTTGAATAGTAGCCGATGGAGGAGCGGTGGAGGCTGGATGAACAGGAGCCCGTGGATGAACAGTCGCAGGTGGAGGCTGGAGGAGGTCGACGGTGGAGATGAACAGTAGCCTGTGGAGTCCTGTTTTGCGGTACACCACACCCCTCCCGATGAACAAGACCCCCGTTTCGACCGTAGCGCTCCAACACAAGTCTGTTTCCTCTGTTTTGCGGTACGCCACACCCCTCCCGATCAACAGGACCCCATTTCGACTGTAGGCACTCGAACAGAAGTCCGTTTTGTAGAGACCCGACCTCAGACGGTCAAGTCTCTGTGCTTCAGTGTCATCCCTGGATCGGTAATGCTGACAAACACAGTACTTGAAGAATTTACAACAGAGTAGCAGCCACACACTTATTACTTCGAATGTCTCCAAAAGAGAACTTATTACAATAAATATGTCTTAAGGCCATCTAAATAAGATAACAACAGAAGGCTTGGAAGATAAAGTGAGTCCATCAACTCCAACGGCATAGCTGAGTGCATGACAAATGACCTAGCACACCTTACTCTTCGTCTGAATAGTTTGCAACATGATATGTTGCAGCCCGAAACGGGCCAGCACATGGAATATGCTGGCAATATAACACAGTAAAGCAATAAACAGATAAATGCTAACACTACATGCATATATGGCTCGTGGAGGCTCTATGATTATAATGTTTTGCGAAAAGCCAATTTTTCCCTACAACAAAGGAATACATTTTAATTTAACTATCATGGTGGTTGAAACATCATTGAGAAGGTTCCTCCAACTCAATCCCAATTAAAGTAATCATTTAAAACCCAACAAATTAATTTAGAGTGAGGAGATCAAATCAATAACTCAAGTACCAGATACTCAAGATGTCCATAACCGGGGACATGGCTAACCATGATTAGTTCATACACTCTGTAGAGGTTTGCACACTTTTCCCCACAAGACTCGATCTCCTCCGTTGGATTTCTCGCACTACATGGTGTTTGAGAAACGGATGAACGAGACACAGTCTTTCAGAAACATTTACTCTTTACTGTAGACAGTTACACCTACTTTCCCTCTACATCTGCTAGCCTACCACTGAAAGAGGTCATCCAACCTACTCAACTATGCTAGAGCCCATAATAGCTTGTGGCTGCACACGGAAGTTTCTAGCATGAATAATCTTATGATCCCTTTGAGCCTGGGTCGCGGACCGTAGGATGATCACACGGGTACTCCGGGATATCCTAGGACAACACTGGATTCTCCAGGTGCCAAAACCAACAATCCACCCAGATGTGTATTCAAGTAGCCACCTTAAGTTAACCATTAATTAACAATCTCACATCTGTCATGGATTCACTCACACAAACCACGTCTACGAGCATAGCATAACAATATAAGCATAACTTAGAAGTAACTCCCAAGGGTTTGATAACATAAAGACAATAGGTTCTACCTCATCAACTACTTCCCAAATCCCACATGTTAAGAGATCCTACTCATGCAATGTGTGAGGGTTGTAACTAATGCATAAAAACTGGGTAATAAAGGGGTATGATCAATGTGTTACTTGCCTTGCTGACGATCTGCAAATCCTAGAGACTCGTAGTAGCACGCTTCGCACTCCGGGAATTCTATCGCAAACAAAGAATAGCATACATAAGCACTCAACTAGAAGCACGGATAAAACTCAAATAAGAAGATCTAGCCAAAAAGTTCAAGTGAAGAACTCCGGTTTGCAAAAAGAATCAAATCAAACGGAGCAACGAAACTCAAACTACGAAAGAAACAATATCCGTTTACTAATCTGGACTAAAGTCAAATTTTACAGTACCAAAATCTTGTTCAAGTTGGTTAAACAGAAAGAGGGCTTCGAGACGAAGGTCTAGGCGCTTGTTTCACCTGATTTGGATAAACGAGCGAAAAGATAAACTAAAACGAAGATCAGGGCAGAAATTGCGATCGAAAATAATCGCGGAAAAACCCTGGAAAAAAACAAGACGAACAGGCTAACGAACGAATGTTCGTTGTCTGCGGCTAACTGACGAATAGCGTTCGTTAAAACGAACAAACGGACGAACGTCCGTTAAATAACCGAACCGAGAAAACCGAACGGAACAAAAAAACGCTTCTAGGGTTTCAAAAAAACGATAGTTTTTTACCTAAACTGAAAAAACCGGGCGTCGGATCCGATGAATGGCAGCGGCGGCTCCTGCGACTTGCGACGGCTCTGGCGAGGTGAGGTGGTGGCGGGGCGACGGCGGGTGCGGGCGGGGCGGCGCGGCGCTGGCGGCGGCGGCGGCTGCTGCTGCGGTGGGGAGCGGGGCGAGGCGAGGCGGGGTGCGGGCGGCGGCGGGGCAGGTTATAAAGGGGAGGGGGGCGACTCGGCTTGGGGCAGGGGCAACCGGGCGGCGGCGGCGTCCCGGACTCCGGTGGAGTCCGGCTCGGGCACGGGGCGTGCGCGTGCGGGGAGGCGGCGGCGGTGCTGGGCCGGCTGGGCTTCGGCCCAGTTCGGTCCGCGAAGTTTTTTTAACAGATTCCGCCGGAAAAATCCTAGAAAATAAAATAAAAATCTAAAAATACGAAAACAAATTTTCACCGTCTAAATAGAATATTTAGAACAAAGTGAACAATTTCTTGTCCCTAAAATGAAATTTGAAAGATGCAAATTTTTCTAATTCAAATAAAATAGCAATAAAATGCAAATAAATTTATTTATTTGATTTTAATATTTTGCCTCCAATATTTCTTTTATTTTGGAGAATTCATATTATCTCCTCTCGTTTATTTTTATATTGAAATATTTTTGAAGAGAAAAAAATTAATTAAAACCAAAATGATCCTTGTTTCGATATTTGAGAAAATTCAAATATGAAAAACGTGAAATCCCCAACTCTCTCCATGGGTCCTTGAGTTGCTTAGAATTTGGAGGATCGCGAAACGAAATGCGATAAAATATGATATGCATGAATGACCTATGTATAACATTCCAAATTTGAAATTTGGGATGTTACAAACCTACCCCCCTTAAGATGAATCTCGTCCTCGAGATTCGGGTTGGCTAGAAAATAGGTGTGGGTGGTCTGTGCGTAGATCATCCTCTCGTTCCCAGGTGGCTTCATCCTCGGTATGGTGGCTCCACTGAACTTTGCAAAACTTGATAACTTTGCTGCGAGTGACTCGGCTGGCAAACTCGAGAATCTTGACAGGTTTCTCCTCATAGGTCAGATCACTGTCCAACTGAATTGCTTCCAGGGGCACTGTGTCTCTCAGAGGAATATCGGCCATCTCTGCATGGCACTTCTTCAACTGAGAAACATGAAACACATCATGAACTCCTAACAGTCCTTCGGGTAACACCAACTTGTAGGCAACCTCTCCCACGCGTTCCAAAACACGGTACGGTCTTACAAACCTCGGGGCTAACTTTCCCTTAACTCCTCGCAGAAGTGACACTCGTAGATATGCTCTGTCTCCGATTTCATAGACTACCTCCTTGCGTTTTGAGTCTGCATAGCTCTTCTGTCTAGACTGGGCTACCTTTAGCCTGTCTCGAATCAGCTTAACCTTTTCTTCTGACTCTTTAACCAAATCCGGTCCAAACAACTGAGGTCTCCAACTTCATCCCACATCAACGGTGTTCTGCACCTTCGTCCGTACAAAGCTTCGAAAGGTGCCTTCTTCAAACTGGCCTGGTAGCTATTGTTGTATGAGAACTCTGCGTAGGGCAAGTTATCATCCCAACTAGATCCATAATCTAGCGCACAAGCTCTCAACATGTCCTCCAGAATCTGATTGACTCTCTCGGTCTGTTCATCTGTCTGCGGATGAAAGGCTGTACTAAACTCTAGCCTGGTACCCAAAGTCTGGTGTAGCTGGTGCCAAAACTTTGAACTGAACTGTGTTCCTCTATCTGATACGATGGTCCTCGGAACTCCATGCAGACATACGATCCCGGTCATATATATCTTGGCCAACTTTGCACTGGTATAGGTGGTTTTCACTGGGATAAAGTGAGCCACTTTAGTCAAACGATCAACTACTACCCAGATAGAATCATATCCCGATCGGGTCCTGGATAATCCGGTGATAAAATCCATGCCAAGCTTGTCCCACTTCCATTCGGGTATCGGCATAGGCTGCAGTAATCCTGCTGGCTTCTGATGTTCTGCCTTCACTCTCTGACATACATCACATATGGCTGCATACTCGGCAATATCCTTCTTCATTCTAGTCCACCAGAAACGCTCCTTCAAATCCAAATACATTTTGGTGTTTCCGGGGTGTATCGAGTATGGCGAGTCATGAGCTTCCTGTAGTATCAACTTCCTGATCTCGGCATTATTGGGCACATATACACAGTCCTCAAACCACAGGGTGTCGTGCTCATCCTCATGAAAACCTTTGGCTTTTCCTTCACTCATCTTCTCCTTTATCTCCGCAATTTCTTTGTCATCCTTCTGAGCTTCTCGAATCTTTCCCAATAACGTTGATTGAACCTCCAACGCTGCAACAAAACCTCTAGGGACTATCTCCAAACGAAGCTCCCTGAGATCCTCGGCTAACTCCTTTGGAAATCCTCCGCTCACGAGCGTATTGGCATAACTCTTCCGGCTCAAAGCGTCTTCTACGACATTGGCCTTGCCTGGATGATAGTGCAACTTCATATCATAATCCTTTATGAGCTCCAACCATCTCCTCTGCCCGAGGTTCAACTCCTTCTGCGTGAAAATCTACTTCAAACTCTTATGATCCGTGTACACATCACAACGGTTTTCAATAAGAAAATGTCTCCAGGTCTTGAGTGCATGCACTATAGCTGCTAACTCCAAATCATGTGTGGCATAATTCAACTCATGGGGTCGAAGTTGACGTGAGGCATATGAAACAACTCTTCCGTCCTGCATAAGTACTCCTCCAAGTCCTAAACGAGATGCGTCGCAATACACTTGGAAATCCTTACGTATATCCGGTAGAATCAGCACTGGGGCTGTAACCAAACGTTTCTTCAACTCCTGAAAACTTGCTTCACATTCTTCAGTCCAATGAAACTTGGTGTCCTTCTTCAACAACGCCGTCATAGGCTTCGCAATCTTGGAAAATTTCTCAATGAATCTTCGATAGTATCCCGCGAGTCCAAGAAAACTGCGAATCTCTCCAACTGAGGTGGGTGCCAACCACTCAGTGACTGACCGAACCTTGGTAGGATTGACTGCTATACCTTCTCCTGATATAACATGTCCAAGAAATCCAACTTCCTTCAACCAAAACTCACATGTGCTGAATTTGGCATACAACTGATGTTCTCTGAGCTTCTCGAGAACCAATCGCAAATGCTCTTTGTGTTCTTCTTCATTCTTCGAGTACACCAAAATATCATCAATGAACACCACGACAAACTTATCCAAGAACTCCATGAATACCTTGTTCATCATGCTCATGAAATAGGCGGGGGCATTAGTCAATCCAAATGACATAACCGTATACTCATATAGCCCGTACCTTGTGGTGAAAGCTGTCTTTGGTATATCCTTTTCTCGAATCTTCAGCTGGTGGTATCCTGATCGCAGATCGATCTTGGAAAATACTTTAGCTCCTTGCAACTGGTCAAACAAATCATTGATCATCGGCAGCGGGTACTTGTTCTTGATCGTCACTTCATTCAACGCACGATAATCAACAACCATTCTTAGCGATCCATCTTTCTTCTCAACCAAGAGCACTGGGGCTCCCCATGGTGATGAACTTCGTCGAATGTATCCTTTCTCCAATAACTCCTTAATCTGTTTCTTGATCTCTTCCAGATCATTTGCGGGCATCCGGTACGGTCTCTTCGATATCGGTCCGGTGCCTGGCAACAGCTCTATCAAAAACTCGATGTCTCGATCTGGTGGCATGCCCGGTAGCTCCTCTGGAAATACATCTGGGTAATCCTTCACTACAGGCACTTCCTCCTGAACAACTCCTGAGAGAGAATTTACTTGAGTCCTCCTAGGCGCATGCTTGGATACATACTTGATCCTTTTTCCCTCCGGGGTGGTAAGTAAAGTCGACTTACTGGCGCAATCGATACATCGATAGCCAATCCATTCCTAGTATCACATCCAGTCCTTGGGACTCCAAAATTATCAGGTCTGAGGGGAAAACATGTCTTCCAATGGTCAATGGCATCTGAAAACATCCTTGACTTGCCATATACTCCGCTCCTGGTGAGCTTACTAACATAGGTGTCCTAAGTACTTTAGTGGGCAACCTGTATTTATCCATGAATCCCCTTGAAATGTATGAATGCGATGCACCAGTATCAAAAAGAACAATGCTCGTGAATGACTTAACCAAAAACTTACCGACAACTGCATCCGGCTGCTCTTCAACCTCCTCCATGTTCACGTGGTTCACTTGTCCCCTGTTGAAAGGGTTGGGCTTCTTCCCAGAGCTTCCATTGCCATTTCCGTTCTTCGCTTCAGGGCACTCAGTGGCATAGTGTCCAGTCTTCCCGCACTTGAAACAAGTAATGTGACTTAGGTCCTTCTTGGCGGGTGTGGCTGGATTAGAGCGGTTCTGATTGCTGCTTGCTCCATTCCCGTTCCCATTCTTGGGGCCATTGTGGTTATGCGAACTCCCTCCATGGGTATGGCCTCCATGGTTATGGGTAAATCCTCCCGAGTTCGGGGTGAAACGAGGCTTCTGCTGACCTCCTGAATTGCCCTTTCCTTGTCCATACTTCCTCTTGCGGCTCTCAACCTGCTGCTGCTTCCCTTCAATCATAAGAGCCTTGTCTACAAGCTCCTAGTAGTTGTTAAACGTTGCCACCATCAACTGTATGCTCATCTCATCATTCAGCCCTTCCATAAACTTCTCCTACTTCGCGGCATCTGTGGCTACATCATCTGGGGCATAGCGAGATAGCTTACTTGTAGCGACTAGACCTCAAGCAGTCTGATCTACCGTGCACTAGTGTCATCCCTGGATCAGTAATGCTGACACGCACAGTACAAATGGAGGATTTATAACAGAGTAGCAATCACACACTTATTACAACGAGTATCTCAAGAGAGAAATAAGTATGACAAATATGGCTTAAGGCCATCTAAAACGATAACAACGGAAGACTTGGAAGATAAGTGAGTCCATCAACTCCAACGGCATCACTGAGTATAAGACCACGACCTAAGGCACCTTACTCGTCGTCTGAAAAGTCTGCAACATGAAACGTTGAAGCCCGAAAACGGGTCAGCACATGGAATATGCTGGCAATGTAACACATAGAGAGTAATGAACATAATAATGCTATACTACATGCATATATGGCTGGTAGAAGGCTTTATGGTTACAATTTTGCGAAAAGCCAATTTTTCCCTACTGCAAAGGAATAAATTTTATTTAACTATCATGGTGGTTGTTAAACATTGAGAATGGTTGACAGCATTCTCAATCCCAATTAAGTATCATCATTAACCCAACAAAATTAATTAAAGTAACATGATGAGATTCACATGATAATCCAAGTACTAGATACTCAAGATGTCCATAACCGGGGACACGGCTAACCATGATTAGTTTATACACTCTGCAGAGGTTTGTGCACTTTTCCCCACAAGACTCGATCTCCTCCGTTGGGATTCTCGCACTTCATGGTGTTTGAGAAACGGATGACCGAGACACAGTCTTTCAGAAGCGTTAACTCTCTACTCCGGGTAGACAGTACCACCTACATCCCCTACATCTGCTAGTCTACCTCTTCAAGAGCTCACACAACCTACTCAACTATGCTAGAGCCCATAATAGCTTGCGTCTGCACATGGAAGTTTCTAGCATGAATAATCTCATGATCCCTTTGAACCTGGGTGGCGGTCCAAAAGAAAACAGGCAATCCTGGAATACCCAGGTACCCCAATCCACCCAGATGTGAGTTTTAGTTGCCACCTTAAGGTTAACCATTAATTAACAATCTCACATCTGTCATGGTAACACTCAAACCCAATCCACGTCTACTAGCATAGCATAGCAATATGAGCAAACGTAGAAGTAACTCCCAAAGTTTGATAATAAACAGGGCAATAGGTACTACCTCATCTACTTCCCAATACCCACAATTTAATTAGATCCTAATCATGCAATGTTTGAGGATTGGTCTAATGCAAGAAAATTGGGTAGTAAAAGAGGTATGATCAAAGTGTTACTTGCCTTGCTGATGATCCGTGAAACCTAGAGATTCGAAGTAGCAAGCGGCGCACTCCCGGTACTCTATCGCAAATAAACAAGCAAACAATAAGCACTCATCTAATGCATAGGTAAAACTCAAATAAAGATCTAACCAGAAAGTTCAACTTAAGAACTCCGGTTTGCAAAAAGAATCGAATCAAACGAAGCAACGAAAGGCAAACGGCGAAAGAAACAAGCTTCGTTTACTAATCTGGATCTTAGTCAAATTTTACAGTAGCAAAAACTTGTTTGAATAGGTTAAACGGAAAGAGAATTTCGAGACGAAACTCTAGGCGCTTGAATCGCCTGATTCCGATAAACGAGCTAAAAGATAAACCAGAACGAAAATCTGATCAGAAATCACGATCTGGAATAATCGTGGAAAATCCGACGAAAAAGAAAACTGACGAACAGTTAAACGAACGGACGTTCGTTAGCTGCGACAAACCGACGAACACGTTCGTTAAAACGAACGGATCGGTGAACGTTCACTAACTAACTAAACCAAAAAAAAAACCGATCTATTTAAAAAAATCTAGGGTTTAAAAAATAAATAAATAAACCGAACGTTTTTTTAAAACCGGCACGGCGGCGGCGGCTGCGGTTATACCTCCGGCGAGGTCGGGACGGGGCTCCGGCGGGTTCGGGAGAGGGCGGCGAGGGCGGCGGGCTCGGGCGTCGTCAGGGCGGCGAGGGGCGACGAGGGCGGCGGCGTACGGGGCTTCCCGAGGCGGCGGCGTCGGGCTCCTGCTCCGGCGGGTCCTCTCGGCGGCGGGGCGGCTTCGGGTCGGGGCAGGGTGAGGAGAGGGGCGGCGGGGCGGCTTCGGGTCGGGGCAGGGTGAGGAAAGGGGCGGCGGGGGGAGTATTTAAGGAGGGGGGGTGCTGCCTTGGGGAAGGGGCAAGGGGCGGTGACGACGAGCGGGACTCGGGGCGGCGGCGGTCTCCGTCTCGGTTTCCACGAGGGAGACGAGGCGTGGGGCTGGGCTGGGCCGTCGGCTGGGTTTCGGCCCACTCGGCGCACTTCGTGAGTTTTTTTAATAATTTCACCGAACCTAAAAAAACATAGAAAAATAAATAAAAATCCAAAAATGCCAAAACAAATTTTCACCGTCTAATTAAAATAATTAGAACCAGATGAACATTTTCTTGGCCCAAAAATGCAGTTTTGAAAACGTGCAATTTTTCTAATGCAATTAAAATTGCAAACAAAATCCGAATAAAATCAAATATTTGATTTTAAAATTTTTCCTCCAATATTTCAATTATTTTGGAGAAGTCATATTTTCTCCTCTCATTTATTTTAATACGAAATATTTTTCAGAGAGAAAAATAATTAAAACCAAAAATCCTCGTTTCATCATTTGATAAGAATCAAATATGAAAACCGCGAAAAATCCCCAACTCTCTCCGAGGGTCCTTGAGTTGCTTAGGATTTTCGAGGATTTGCCAAAATGCAATAAAATATGCTATGCAATGATGATCTAATGTATAACATTCCAAATTGAAAATTTGGGATGTTACAAACCTACCCCCTTAAGATGAATCTCGCCCTCGAGATTCGGGTTGGCTAGAAAATAGGTGAGAGTGGTTCTTCCGTAGATCTTCCTCTCGCTCCCAGGTGGCTTCGTCCTCGGTATGGTGACTCCACTGAACTTTGCAAAACTTGATAACCTTGCTGCGGGTGACTCGGCTGGCATACTCCAGAATCTTAACTGGTTTCTCCTCATAGGTCAAGTCACTATCCAGCTAAATCGCTTCCAATGGCACCGTATCTCTCAGTGGTATCTCAGCCATCCCTGTGTGGCACTTCTTCAACTGGGAAACGTGAAATACATCATGAACTCCTGACAATCCTTCAGGCAATTCCAGCTTGTAGGCAACTTCTCCCATACGCTCCAAAACTTTGTATGGTCCTACAAAACGTGGCGCTAACTTTCCTTTAACTCCAAAGCGCTTAACTCCTCGAAGTGGTGATACTCGTAGGTAAACTCTGTCTCCGACTTCGTGAACTGTCTCCTTGCGTTTAGAATCCGCATAACTCTTCTGCCTGGACTGGGCTACCTTGAGCCTATCGCGAATCAATTTCACCTACTGTTCGGACTCTGTAATCAAATCTGGTCCAAACAACTGGCGGTCTCCAACTTCGTCCCATAACAATGGTGTTCTACACCTCCTTCCGTATAAAGCTTCGAAAGGGGCCATCTTCAAACTGGTTTGATAACTGTTGTTGTAAGAAAACTCTGCATACGGCAAATTGTCGTCCCAACTAGATCCATAATCTAGCGCACAAGCTCTCAGCATATCCTCCAAAATCTGATTGACTCTCTCGGTCTGTCCGTCTGTCTGTGGGTGAAAGGCTGTACTGAACTCTAGCCTGGTACCCAAGGTTTCATGTAACTGATTCCAAAGCTTCGAAGTAAACTGGGTTCCTCTATCTGATACAATGGTCCTCGGAACTCCATGCAGACATACGATCCTAGTCATGTATATCTTTGCCAACTTAGCACTGGTGTAAGTGGTCTTCACTGGGATGAAATGAGCTACTTTCGTCAAGCAATCGACTACAACCCATATTGAGTCATAGCCGGAACGAGTCCTGGGCAATCCCGTGATAAAATCCATGCCTAGTTTATCCCATTTCCATTCGGGTATCGGCAATGGCTGTAGCAATCCTGCTGGCTTCTGATGCTCTGCCTTCACTCTCTGACATACATCACAAACTGCTACGTACTCCGCAATATCCTTCTTCATTCCGGTCCACCAGAAAGTATCCTTCAAATCCAAATACATCTTGGTATTTCCTGGGTGAATCGAATACGGTGAATCATGGGCCTCTTGCAAGATCAACTTCCTGATCTCCGGATCATTGGGCACATAAACGCGGTCCTCAAACCATAAGGTATCGTGCTCATCCTCACGAAATCCCTTGGCTTTTCCTTTACTCATCCTTTTCTTTATTTCTGCAATCTCCTTGTCTGTCTTCTGAGCTTCCCTGATTTTTTTCCATCAAGGTAGACTGAATCTCCAACGTTGCTAAATAGCCTCTTGGAACTATCTCCAAACATAGCTCGCGAAGATCCTCGGCTAATAATTTCGGTAACTCTCCGGTCATGAGGGTGTTAACATGGCTCTTGCGGCTCAACGCATCAGCTACTACGTTAGCCTTCCCTGGGTGATAATGCAATCTCATATCATAATCCTTTATGAGCTCCAACCATCTCCTTTGCCTGAGATTCAACTCCTTCTGCATGAAAATGTACTTCAAACTCTTGTGATCCGTGTACACCTCACAGTGATTTCCGATGAGAAAATGTCTCCATGTCTTCAACGCATGTACTACAGCTGCTAACTCCAAATCATGGGTGGCATAATTCTTCTCATGGGGTTTAAGTTGTCGTGAAGCATATGAAACAACTCTTCCCTCCTGCATTAGCACTGCTCCAAGTCCTCGACGTGAAGCGTCGCAATATACTTCATAATCCTTGCGTTGATCTGGCAGAATCAGCACTGGTGATGTAACCAAACGTTTCTTCAACTCTTGGAAACTAGCTTCACATTCCTCAGTCCAATTGAATTTGGTGTCCTTCTTTAACAGCTCTGTCATGGGCTTAGCAATCCTCGAGAAATTCTCAATGAACCTCCGGTAGTATCCTGCAAGTCCAAGAAAACTCCGGATCTCTCCAACTGATGTGGGTGATTCCCAGTTTGTCATAGTGTCGACTTTGGCGGGGTCTACTACTATTCCTTCTCCGGATATAACATGTCCGAGGAATCCAACTTCCTTCAACCAAAACTCACATTTCCTGAACTTGGCGTATAACTGATGTTCTCTGAGCTTCTCAAGTACCAAACGCAAATGCTCCTTATGCTCCTCTTCGTTCTTTGAGTAGACCAAAATGTCATCAATGAACACTACGACGAACTTATCCAAAAACTCCATAAACACTTTGTTCATCAGGTTCATGAAATAGGCAGGTGCGTTAGTCAGACCAAATAACATAACAGTATACTCGTATAGCCCATACCTGGTGGTAAAAGCCGTCTTGGGTATATCTTGCTCTCGAATCTTCAACTGATGGTATCCTGATCGTAGATCGATCTTGGAAAATACCTTAGCTCCTTGTAATCGGTCAAACAAATCATTGATCATCGGCAGTGGGTACTTATTTTTTATGGTCACTTCATTCAATCCACGATAATCAACAACCATCCTCAATGATCCATCTTTCTTCTCCACTAGAAGTACGGGTGATCCCCAAGGTGACGAACTTGGGCGAATATAGCCTTTATCCAGTAACTCCTTAATCTGCTTCTTAATTTCCTCCAAATCCTTTGCGGGCATTCTGTACGTCTCTTAGATATTGGCCCTGTGCCTGGCAAAAGTTCAATCAAAAACTCAATGTCTCTATCCGGTGGCATGCCTGGCAACTCTTCTGGAAATACATCCGGGTAATCCTTCACCACTGGTACTTCTTCCTGTACAACTCCTGATAAGGAATTCACCTGAGTCCTCTTCAGCATATGTCAGGATACATACTTAATCCTTCTTCCTTCTGGGGTGGTAAGCAAAATCGACTTACTGGCGCACTCAATGTTCCCTCCATACTTCGATAACCAATCCATGCCTAATATCACATCCAATCCTTGCGATTCCAGTACTATTAGGTCCGAGGGAAACACGTAGTTACCAATCCTTAATGGTAACCGATCACACCATAAACTAGCCATATACTCTACTCCTGGCGAGGTTACTAACATGGGTGACCTAAGGGCTTGGGTTGGCAGTTTATACTTATCCATAAATCCATTCATACATATCAAGGGGATTCAACCTCAAGAAACGGGCTAAGTGATCAACAGGTGGTGGTGGTGGGTTGTTGTTGTTGTTGCCTTGGTTGTGTACTAACACTTGCATCAGGGCATTCTGCTGCTGAATCAATTGAGTGATCTCCGGTGGGAAAACAAATCCGGTGTCGCGTCTCGGAGGCATCTGATAGGTTTAGAAAAGATGAGAATTTAGAATAGAATGAGGTCTAGAGAGAAAACACTACCCATATGCTCATGAGACAAACACAATCAATATCACTCAATCAAATCAAACAAGGCATACAATCGATCTAACTATCGTTACAAAGTGCTCGGACTATACTATATACATGGGGAAATACTACTACTGATTATGGTGGTCTACTAGAAATTTTGATCGGTCGAAGACTCCATGATATCTGCTCCAGCTTCATCAACAAAGTCATCTTCACTGGGGTCTGAGTCGGTGTCGTCGATGATGATGTAGTTATCCGGGCAAGTAGAATCGTCATCTTCTCCTCCTGGTGTTGGGTCTCCCATGAATACTCCGATCTTCTTTATCAGGTCGTCATTCTTCTCCAACAACGTGGCGATCTCCTCCTCATATCCATTGCGCGTAGACTTGAGTTCTTCCTCCAACTCCGTGATATTGGTCAATGCCTTCTTCAGATCTAACATGTCTGCACACATCTGGTTCTCCTGGCGACGAATGTGTTGGTTTTACTCCTGGATGAAAGCTGCAATTGATCCATCCTTCTTGGTGCTGATCATCTCCCATTGCTCATCTCGGCGTCCACAAATCTAATAAATAGTATCCTTAAGCTCCCTGTGGTAGACTTCTCCAATGCGTCCCATAGAGATGTGGGCTGCCATGCTCTTCCCTAAACTCCAGGTTGGTGCATCAAAGGAAAACTCTATAGGCTCAGTGACTGGCGTAAATGTCCTTCCTGGAACTTGAACTTGAATCTTCCTGCGCTTCTCTTCTGGTAGTGTGGCGTTGTAGGTCCCGGTGAAGCTTGGTATTTCGATGTTCAGGTACTTAGTGACTTCCTTCAAGTGTCGTCCAAAAGGTGTATCTTCATCCGGTTGCATAAACTTGTTCCTTGCATCCGCCATTCCTAAAAGAGTAGAAAGTGGAGAGGAGTCAGAAATGAGAAGAGAGTAGTGTTCTAGGGTTTAAGCTTAGTGGTCGTGTCCTACAGTCAGCGTGTGCTCTGATACCACCTTTGTAGCGACCAGACCTCAAGCAGTCTGATCTACCGTGCACCAGTGTCATCCCTGGATCAGTAATGCTGACACGCACAGTACAAATGGAGGATTTATAACAGAGTAGCAATCACACACTTATTACAACGAGTATCTCAAGAGAGAAATAAGTATGACAAATAAGGCTTAAGGCCATCTAAAACGATAACAACGGAAGACTTGGAAGATAAGTGAGTCCATCAACTCCAACAGCATCACTGAGTATAAGACCACGACCTAAGGCACCTTACTCGTCGTCTGAAAAGTCTGCAACATGAAACGTTGCAGCCCGAAAATGGGTCAGCACATGGAATATGCTGGCAATGTAACACATAGAGAGTAATGAACATAATAATGCTATACTACATGCATATATGGCTGGTAGAAGGCTCTATGGTTACAGTTTTGCGAAAAGCCAATTTTTCCCTACTGCAAAGGAATAAATTTTATTTAACTATCATGGTGGTTGTTAAACATTGAGAATGGTTGATAGCATTCTCAATCCCAATTAAGTATCATCATTAACCCAACAAAATTAATTAAAGTAACATGATGAGATTCACATGATAATCCAAGTACTAGATACTCAAGATGTCCATAACCGGGGACACGGCTAACCATGATTAGTTTATACACTCTGTAGAGGTTTGTGCACTTTTCCCCACAAGACTCGATCTCCTCCGTTGGGATTCTCGCACTTCATGGTGTTTGAGAAACGGATGACCGAGACACAGTCTTTCAGAAGCGTTAACTCTCTACTCCGGGTAGACAGTACCACCTACATCCCCTACATCTGCTAGTCTACCTCTTCAAGAGCTCACACAACCTACTCAACTATGCTAGAGCCCATAATAGCTTGCGGCTGCACACGGAAGTTTCTAGCATGAATAATCTCATGATCCCTTTGAACCTGGGTGGCGGTCCAAAAGAAAACAGGCAATCCTGGAATACCCAGGTACCTCAATCCACCTAGATGTGAGTTTTAGTTGCCACCTTAAGGTTAACCATTAATTAACAATCTCACATCTGTCATGGCAACACTCAAACCCAATCCACGTCTACTAGCATAGCATAGCAATATGAGCAAACCTAGAAGTAACTCCCAAAGTTTGATAATAAACATGGCAATAGGTACTACCTCATCTACTTCCCAATACCCACAATTTAATTAGATCCTAATCATGCAATGTTTGAGCATTGGTCTAATGCAATAAAACTAGGTAGTAAAAGAGGTATGATCAAAGTGTTACTTGCCTTGCTAATGATCCGTGAAACCTAGAGATTCGAAGTAGCAAGCGGCGCACTCCGGGTACTCTATCGCAAACAAACAAGCAAACAATAAGCACTCATCTAATGCACAGGTAAAACTCAAATAAAGATCTAACCAGAAAGTTCAACTTAAGAACTCCGGTTTGCAAAAAGAATCGAATCAAATGAACCAACGAAAGTCAAACGGCGAAAGAAACAAGCTTTGTTTACTAATCTGGATCTAAGTCAAATTTTAAAGTAGCAAAAACTTGTTTGAATAGGTTAAACGGAAAGAGAATTTCGAGACGAAACTCTAGGCGCTTGAATCGCCTGATTCCGATAAACGAGCTAAAAGATAAACCAGAACGAAAATCTGATCAGAAATCGCGATCTGGAATAATCGCGGAAAATCCGACGAAAAAGAAAACTGACGAACAGTTAAACGAACGGACGTTCGTTAGCTGCGACAAACCGATGAACACGTTCGTTAAAACGAATGGATCGGTGAACGTTCACTAACTAACTAAACCAAAAAAACCCGATCTATTTAAAAAAAAATCTAGGGTTTCAAAAAAAATAAACCGAACGTTTTTTTAAAAACCGGCACGGCGGCGGCTGCGGTTATACCTCCGGCGAGGTCGGGACGGGGCTCCGGCGGGTTCGGGAGAGGGCGGTGAGGGCGGCGGGCTCGGGCGTCGTCGGGGCGGCGAGGGGCGACGAGGGCGGCGGTGTACGGGGCTTCCCGTGGCGGCGGCGTCGGGCTCCTGCTCCGGCGGGTCCTCTCGGCGGCGGGGCGGCTTCGGGTCCGGGCGGGGTGAGGAGAGGGGCGGCGGGGGGAGTATTTAAGGAGGGGGGTGCTGCCTTCGGGAAGGGGCAAGGGGCGGCGGCGACGAGCGGGACTCGGGGCGGCGGCGGTCTCCGTCTCGGTCTCCAGGAAGGAGACGAGGCGCGGGGCTGGGCTGGGCCGTCGGCTGGGTTTCGGCCCAGTCGGCGCGCTTCGCGAGTTTTTTTTAAATAATTTTGCCGAACATAAAACAAATCATAGAAAAATAAATAAAAATCCAAAAATGCCAAAACAAATTTTCACCGTCTAATTAAAATAATTAGAACTAGATGAACATTTTCTTGGCCCAAAAATGCAGTTTTGAAAATGTGCAATTTGTCTAATGCAATTAAAATTGCAAATAAAATCCGAATAAAATCGAATATTTGATTTTAATATTTTTCCTGCAATATTTCAATTATTTTGGAGAAGTCATATTTTCTCCTCTCATTTATTTTAATACGAAATATTTTTCAGAGAGAAAAATAATTAAAACCAAAAATCCTCATTTCATCATTTGATAAGAATCAAATATGAAAACCGCGAAAAATCCCCAACTCTCTCCGAGGGTCCTTGAGTTGCTTAGGATTTTCGAGGATTTGCCAAAATGCAATAAAATATGCTATGCAATGATGATCTAATGTATAACATTCCAAATTGAAGATTTGGGATGTTACATTACTAAAGTCATCTACGTACTGAGCCACAGTACAATTTCCCTGGGGCAAGTTGCGGAACTCACGCTTCTTCATGCTCATAGCTCCAGTTGAGACATGGGCTGTGCAGAATGCTTGCTGAAACTGATCCCAAGTGATATTGGCTATAGGGAAAGTGGTCGTGTAATTCTCCCACCATGAAGCTGCTGGTCCATCCAATTGATGTGCGGCAAAGCGCACCTTCTCAGCATCTGTGCAACTTGCGGTGGTCATTTCCCTTCCAATCTTGTGCAGCCAGTCATCGGCAACTAATGGCTCGGTGCTACTGGAAAACACCGACGGCTGCAACCTCAGTAAACGGGCTAAGTTGTCAACTGGAGGTGGTGGCGGCGGGTTGTTGTTGTTGTTGCCTTGGTTCTGGACTAATATCTGCATCAAGGCATTCTGCTGTTGGATCAACTGAGTGATCTCTTGTGGGAAGACAAATCCGGTGTCACATCTCGGAGGCATCTGATGGGTTTAGAGGGGAGAGATTAGAATAGAAATGAGGTCTAGTGAGAAAGCACTACCCATATGAACATGAGACAAATACAATCATATCACAGCAAATCAATTCAAGCAAGGTCATACAATCGGTCTAGAACTATCGTTACAAAAGTGCTCGGACTACTACTATGTACATGGGGGAAACTACTAATCATATGGTGGTCATCTAGAAATATTGATCGGTGGAAGACTCCATGATATCCGCTCCAGCTTCGTCTTCATAATCATCATCACTACCATCAGGGTCGGAGTCGGTGTCATTGATGATGATGTAGTCTTCAGAATGAATTTCCTTGGGTTTGTCGTCTTCTCCTCCTGGTGCGGGGTCTCCCATAAAAACTCCTAGCTTCCTTGTCAGGTGGTCATTCTTCTCCACAAGTATTGCGATTTCTTCCGCATATCCGTCGCGAGTAGACTTGAGTTCCTCTTCTAGCTCCATGTTCCTGGTCACCGCCTTTTTCAAATCTATCATGCTTGCGCACATCTGGTTCTCCTGTCGATGAATGTGCTGGTTTAACTCCTGGATGAAAGCTGCAATGGATCGGTCTCTCCTGGTGCTGATCATCTCCCATTGCTCATCTCGGCGCCCACATATCTGGTAGATAGTGTCTTTGAGATCCTTGCTGTGGACTTCGCCGATGCGTCCCATGGCGATGTGGGCTGCCATGCTCTTTCCTAAACTCCAGGTTGGTGCATCAAAGGAAAATTCTATGGGCTCAGTAACTGGGGTGAATGTCCTTCCTGGAACTTGAACTCGAATCATCCAGTGCTCCTCTTCTGGTAAAGTGGCGGTGTAGGTCACGGTGAAGCTTGGTATTCCGATGTTCAGGTACCTAGTGACTTCCTTCAAGTGTCCTCCAAAGGGTGTGTCTTCATCCGGTTGAGCAAACTTGTTCCTTGAGTCCGCCATCCTAAAGAGTAGAAAATGGAGAGGAGTCATAAATGAGTAGGGAAGAGTGACCTATGGCTCATCTTAGCGGTCGTGTCCTACATTCAGCATGTGCTCTGATACCATCTTGTAGTGACCCGACCTCAGACGGTCAAGTCTCTGTGCTTCAGTGTCATCCCTGGATCGGTAATGCTGACACACACAGTACTCGAAGGATTTATAACAGAGTAGCAATCACACACTTATTACATCGAATGTCTCCAAAAGAGAACTTATTACAATAAATATGGCTTAAGGCCATCTAAATAAGATAACATCGGAAGGCTTGGAAGATAAAGTGAGTCCATCAACTCCAACGGCATAGCTGAGTGCATGACAAACGACCTAGCGCACCTTACTCTTCATCTGAAAAGTCTGCAACATGATATGTAGCAGCCCGAAACGGGTCAGCACATGGAATATGCTGGCAATATAACACACTAGAGCAATAAACAGATAATTGCTAACACTACATGCATATATGGCTGGTGGAGGCTCTATGATTATAATGTTTTGCGAAAAGCCAATTTTTCCCTACAACAAAGGAATAGATTTTAATTTAACTATCATGGTGGTTGAAACATCATTGAGAAGGTTCCTCCAACTCAATACCAATTAAAGTAATCATTTACAACCCAACAAATTAATTTAGAGTGATGAGATCAAATCAATAATTCAAGTACCAGATACTCAAGATGTCCATAACCGGGGACACGGCTAACCATGATTAGTTTATACACTCTACAGAGGTTTGCGCACTTTTCCCCACAAGACTCGATCTCCTCCATTGGATTTCTTGCACTACATGGTGTTTGAGAAACGGATGAACGAGACACAGTCTTTCAAAAACATTTACTCTTTACTCTGGGTGGATAGTTACACCTACTTTCCCTCTACATCTGCTAGCCTACCACTGAAAGAGGTCATGCAACCTAGTCAACTATGCTAGAGCCCATAATATCTTGTGGCTTCACATGGAAGTTTCTAGCATGAATAATCTTATGATCCCTTTGAGCCTTGGTGGCGGACCGTAGGATGATCACACGGGTACTCCGGGATATCCTAGGACAACACTGGATTCTCCAGGTGCCCAAACCAACAATCCACCCAGATGTGTATTCAAGTAGCCACCTTAAGCTAACCGTTAATTAACAATCTCACATCTGTCATGGATTCACTCACCCAAACCACGTCTACGAGCATAGCATAGCAATATAAGCATAACGTAGAAGTAACTCCCAAGGGTTTGATAACATAAAGACAGTAGGTTCTACCTCATCAACTACTTCCCAAATCCCACATGTTAAGAGATCCTACTCATGCAATGTGTGAGGGTTGTAACTAATGCATAAAAACTAGGTAATAAAGGGGTATGATCAATGTGTTACTTGCCTTGCTGACGATCTGCAAATCCTAGAGACTCGTAGTAGCACGCTTCGCACTCCGGGAATTCCATCGCAAACAAACAATAGCATACATAAGCACTCAACTAGAAGCACGGATAAAACTCAAATAAGAAGATCTAGCCAGAAAGTTCAACTGAAGAACTCCGGTTTGCAAAAAGAATCAAATCAAACGGAGCAACGAAACTCAAACTATGAAAGAAACAAGATCTGCTTACTAATCTGGACTAAAGTCAAATTTTACAGTACCAAAATCTTGTTCAAGTTGGTTAAACAGAAAGAGGGCTTCGAGACGAAGGTCTAGGCACTTGTTTCACCTGATTTGGATTAACGAGCAAAAAGATAAACTAAAACGAAGATCAGGGCAGAAATCGCGATCGAAAATAATCGCGTAAAAACCCTGGAAAAAAACGAGACGAACAGGCTAACGAACGAACGTTCGCTGTGTGTGGCTAACTGACGAACAACGTTCGTTAAAACGAACGAACGGACGAACGTCCGTTAAATAACCGAACCGAACAAAATAAAAAAAACGCATCTAGGGTTCCAAAAAAACCGATCGGTTTTTACCTAAAGCGAAAAAAACTGAGCGTCAGATCCGGCGAACGGCGGCGGCGACTCTGGCGACTTGCGGCGGCTCCGGTGGGGTGAGGTGGCGGCGGGGCGACGGTGGGGTGCGGGCGGGGCGACGCGGGCGGCGCTGGCGGCGGCGAGCGGCGCAAGCGGCGGCTGCTGCTGCTGCGGTGGGGAGCGGGGCGAGGCGAGGCGGGGTGCGGGCGGCGGCGGGGCAGGTTATAAAGGGGAGGGGGCGACTCGGCTAGTGGCAGGGGCAACCGGGCGGCGGCGTCCCGGACTCCGGCGGAGTCCAGCTCGGGCACGGGGCATGCGCGCGCGGGGAGGCGGCGGCGGTGCCGGGCCGGCTGGGCTTCTACCCAGTTCGGTCCGCGAAGATTTTTTTTAAACAGATTCCGCCAGAAAAATCCTAGAAAATAGAATAAAAATCTAAAAATACCAAAACAAATTTTCACCGTCTAGACAAATACTTAAAACAAAGTGAACATTTTCTTGGCCCTAAAATGAAATTTTGAAAAATGCATATTTTTCTAATTCAAATAAAATAGCAATAAAATCCAAATAAATTTATTTATTTGATTTTAATATTTTTCCTCCAATATTTCTTTTATTTTGGAGAAGTCATATTATCTCCTCTCGTTTATTTTTATATTGAAATATTTTCGGAGAGAAAAAAATAATTAAAACCAAAATGATTCTTGTTTCGATATTTGAGAAAGTTCAAATATGAAAAACGTGAAATCCCCAACTCTCTCAGTGGGTCCTTGAGTTGCTTAGAATTTCGAGGATCGCGAAACGAAATGCGATAAAGTATGATATGCATGAATGACCTATGTATAACATTCCAAATTTGAAAATTTGGGATGTTCCACGTTTCCTCCGTTTTGCGCTACCCAGACCCCTCCTGATGAATAGGATCCCGTTTCAACCGTGGCCGGTGGAACAGAAGGCTGTTTCCTCCGTTCTGCGGTACGCCAGGACTCGTTTCGATCGGCTGTTCCGTCCAAGCTGGTTGGCTCCCGATGAACACAACGCATTCCGTTCCGACACAGCCGGTTGGCTCCCGATGAACACGACGACGCAGTTTCTCCGTTCCGACCCAGCCATGTACATGAGCCCTCGGCGTACGTATGCGCGAGTAGGGGTTCGAGACCCTGCCCGTATGTACGTATGTGGCCGTATTTACTTTCTTGTACCCTTGGCTGTACGTACGTGTACATGCTACGTGCGCGCCTCTACTACGACACGTGCCCTTCCTTACACGGCCACGGTTCATCGCTGCAACCCGCAGTCAGACCGATCAACCAGTATGTACATACACGTTTGCGACCAGAATGACAACGCTACGTACGCTTCGACCAGGTGGGTCCTGACTGTCAGGGAGGATAAGGAGGCACTTCCTTGCGTGCGAAGATGTAGCTGGTGGGTCCCAGCAGTCAGGGGGGAAACATTTTTTCCGCGAAATACGGTGGCCCGTTCGGTGGGTCCCTGGTGTCAGGTGGAGGAATCATTATTTTCCGCGTAATAAGGAGGCACTTCCTTGCTGCGGTAGTGGACCCAGCTGTCAGCCTCTCCACGTATAGTACTCTTTCGAAGGAAGTCGTTCCTTGACCACATTGACTACGCCACGCCGAGAGCACCAAGGCGGTGGATGACGGTGAGGCTTAGGAAGGGGACGACGCGGAGCCGGGGAAGACGCGGCAGTGGATGCCCACACGGAGAGGAGTAGATGGTTCACTGGTTCGGCTACGGTGTGAGGCTGCCGTCGCCGCAGGGCTTGACTAGTGGTGGGAGTAGTAGGGGGCGGTGCGGCCTCCGCGGCAACACAGCCGGCCACGGGAGGCAAGAGCACGCGGTGGTTTGGACGGCTAGAGCAAGAAAATCAGAGGTTGAAGAAGCAGGATGACCGTTGGATGTTAACAATCCAACGGTCACTGGCGATAGAATCGTTTGTTGACTAAGTTGACAAAGCCCTCCGTCCGCGTCAACTTAGTAGGCCCACAAGTCAGCCTCCCACTATGGTGGATCCCAGCTAGCACGGGGAGTATTCTTTTTTTGTGCGTAATAAGGAGGCACTTCCTTGCATGCGAAGATATAGCTGGTGGGTCCGAGCTGTCAGCGGGGGGAACATTTTTTTCACAAAATACAGAGGCCCTTCCGGTGGGTCCCAGCTGTCAGGTGGAGGAATCATTATTTTGCACATAATTAGGAGGCACTTCCTTGCTATGGCCACGGACCCAGCTGTCAGCATCTCCACGTATAGTACTCTTTCGATGGAAGTCGTTCCTTGACCACGCCGCGCCGAGAGCACCAAGGCGGTGGACGATGGCGAGGCCTAGGAAGGGGACAACGCAGAGCTGGGGAAGACGCGGCAATGGATGCCCACGCGAAGAGGAGTACGAGGGTTCACTGGTTCGGCTGCGCGGTGAGGCTGCCGTCGCCACAGTATAACAAGGGGTGTGGGTGAGTAGAGGGATGGCCTGGCCAGGGGTGGGAGTAGTAGGGTGCGGTGAGGCCTAAGTGGCAGCACAACCGGCCACTAGAGGCAGGAGCAAGCGGTCTCGCCGGCGCTGGTTTGGACGGCTGGTGCAAGAAGAGCAGCGATTGAAGAAGCAAAATGACTGTTCGATTCAAATCCAACGGTCAGTGTTGCTAGAATCGTTTGTTGACTAAGTTGACAAAGCCCTGCGTACGTGTCAACTTAGTAGGCCCACAGGTCAGCCTCCGAACCAGTGCGCCCCAGATGTCAGTGGGAGGAATCATTTTTTTAGCGTAATAAGGAGGCAGTTGATTGCGTGCGGCCAGGCCAGCGGAGGGAGTAGGGTGTGATGAGAACATGACTACCTTGAATACGACCAAAAATATTGCATGCATGCATATTTGTCAGGTGATTTCTAGTGCAAACTATTCAATAATCTATTTATGTTACCTAGAATAAAAATACTTCACACACTTTTGTGTTTTTTCTAATTGCAGGTGTATGGGACATTTGTACAATCCACATATGAAGATAAGGGAAAAGGAGAAGTTTAAGTTCTGTTCAAAAAGTCCTCTCACATCACTTTTGGGCCAAGAGAAGATAGAGTCCAAGTCTCTCACGTTCTGGATTCAGATTCGGAGGGGACAGACATACCTGACTCAAAACGTCAACAACTTTTTCATACGGACTCCGAATTGGGTGATTCTTTTTTTGGAAAGTAGATTCCGTGCTCTTTTCAACCCAATTGGATTCACCTTCAAATTTGTCCGGAGCATTGAGATATCGATGAAACAATCTGACACTGCAGCAGAATCCGAGTCAAACAACAAGTCCAAAGGTGTTGCATCACCTCCACTTGGGCCCATGAGCCTTGTACGACCTAGGGTTAGTTTTAGGCTGCCTTGGGACGTCCTTCCACCTCCTTGGCCGCCACCCCTTGCTCCTATATAAGTAGATCCATCTAGTAGCTTTTTCCTTGTGATTTGTTTAGTTAAAAGTTAGCCATTGCAACTTCGTGTACTTCGTTTGTGTCCAACGACTAGACCAAGACCGCTTCCGGATCCCCACCTTTATCAATACTTCATATTTATTCACAATATTCATATTGCATTATCATATTCTTGCTTGTTCTTCGATTGCTTGCAGGAATAGACCTTCGTGGTTAGGCTGATCGTGCTTCCGGCATCGTCAGTAACCTCGGGAGATTGGTTTAGTGATTGCTAAGGCGCAACGTCGTGCACGTTTGTAGTCGGATCGTCAAAGTCGTCTCCACCAAATCGATAGTTATCATCTCATCGAAAGATCGGGACCCCCGCCTCTATCAAGTGGTATCAGTTTTCAGGTTGCTCGGTGAGAATTTCCAGTTTTTCCTAGATTAGATTTATTTTCTTACCTATTGTCCAAGAAACAGCCACAAAAAAAAGTTAGATCTATTCATCTATTGTCCAAGCCAATCTGAGCCTTTGCAATTTTCTTTTGTTTGCTTGCATAGTTGAATTATCGGTTGCATCGTCATGTCGAGTTGCTGGTCTTAGTGTCTAGTTCGTTTAGAGTTTCGAGTTCTGTTCACATAAGTCACGTCGCCGCTGCATCGTTATCCCTTCCGCTGTCCACCACCCATCCATCAATTTCCACACGTGCTACCCACCGTTCATTGTCATAATCATAGTTCAGATCGTTCACATCTTTGCTTGATCCAATCTGCATCTTATCTAGTTTGTTTTGGAGAAAAAAAGAGAAAAAAAGTAAAAAACAAAAGTCAGAGAAAAAAAGGAGAGAAAGAAAAAAAGTGCGAGGAAAAAAGAGAGAAGAAAAAAACAAAATTCGGATCTATCTAGACTCAATCTCGTAGTTGAATTCGGATTGGAATATGTTTTGTGCACTGTTCAGTAAAATAGGCATAACTTCCTCATACGAAGTCAGTTTTGGCTCCACGAGTACTCAAATCAAAGCTAGCAAAGAGCCACGTCTAAATAGTTGCAGAGGCTAGTTCACTATTTGGCACCTCAAAATCGGCTTCTAAATAGGTCTTTTTGCCCTCCGAAGTTCGCGACACAGCTTATTCCAGTTTTTCAAGCCAGGTTTAGAATTTTTTGACTCCTCATATCAACTCGGAATTGAGTGATTCTTTTTGCGTTTGAAAGCTTGAGTCAGTGCCATTCTTGAGAAAAGTTATCAGAAAATTGGCTCAAACTTTTCAGGAGGAAAGTTGGAGAGAGAGTTGTTGTATATCCTGCTTGGCAGTTGTTTTTCATCATTATCTTTACTGTCGTTGTGATCTTCACTTATATCTTGCTGTCCAGAGCTATTTAGTATCCTTCATTAATGCTAGTTGTGCTACGTTGTGACCGCATTAGTGTTCTAGGCTCGCGTCTCTAGTCCGGTCTAGCCTAGGACCAACACAGTACCGTCGTTGAGCGTTTATTCAACATTGCATCTTTGAATTGATTATTGCTAATCTTTTGCTACCATATATAGCTAACCCAGCTCCACATATTTCTACACCGTGTATATGTACGTTCCCCTGGCAATCGCTTTACACAATCTTTGGAGTTATTTGACACCGCTGGTTGCCTGTCACCACCTGCTGCATGGTAAGAACTTGTAAGATATTGATATTTGCTTTACGGTGAGCACTTTACAACCACATCCTAGTAGTTCATAGGAACATTATTCTCGAATTTTGTTTCTTGTTTCTACTAATCATGACAGGTTCTGGAGATAGAAGTTCTTGGACGACGGACACATCTTCACCATCACGAGAGTTGGGACAACACACACAAGCACATGGTCAGGTTATCTCTTTACCGTCATTTGAGGGTAGATTTAATCCTGCTATTTTATCTAGCTTGGGAGCTTGAAGTAGAACAAGTTTTTAGTCACCATGACTTTTCTGAACTTGAGCGAGTATGAGCTACCACTAGAGCATTTGCTGGTTTTGCTTCTGTTTGGTGGAGTGTGCATTGTAAGAAAACCATTGATAACCAACCCACAACTTGGGAAGATTTGAAACATGTAATGAGACAACAATTTTTCCCTCCTTACTATTGTCGTGAATTGCTTCGCAAATTTGAACAATTTAAACAAGGCAACAACACTGTTCATGCTTACTACCAAGAGTTCAAATCTTATATGCATCATTGTGACATAGAAGAATCTGAGGATGATACAATGAATAGATTTTTTGGTGGTTTGAACCTTGATATTCAGGCAAGATTTCGGTATATTCCTTGTTGCATTACTGGTATGTATGTTCGTGCTTGTACCTTTGAGAGACAGTTATAGGAGGATGCATTGGGTGACTACAACAACAACTATTCCAATTCATGCTCACTACCATCGGTTGATTCCTCCACCGTTGCACCTACTAGAGCAGCCACACCTGAGATTGTGAGTGCGACATCATCTCAAGTGTATGGTACATTGTCATTGTCCATACCTACATCAGCTACGTCTTTGCGACAAGGTTACAGTAAATGTATTGATGATATAACTTCACATGAGAATGATGCATCCCTAATTAACTTAAATACATCATGTGTTGAGTTACCTGTTGATTTGAGCACGCCACCTATTTTAGAGAATCATGTTACTGTCATGAATGCATCATGTGATCAAACAACTGAAATACCAACAATTTTGAGTGCGCCCATTGAATTAACTATAGATGTCAAAGAACCATCTGAATCAGGAAATAAATCAAATTTGGATCAAATACATTTTAAAATAATTATGCCAATGTTTAATCATTTTGATATGACCTCTAACCTTGGTGATCATTCTGTGTCAAATGACTGATTGCATGTTTTCTTATTTAAGCATGTTGTAGCATGTAAATTTGATGCACGTAAGGTTTATTCACCAATGTTGGGATGGTTTAATGATGAATATTGTCAATCTTTTGATATGAATAAGAGCTTCACTTATATGTGCAAACTGAGTTGCAATATTTTCATGCCTTCTACTTATGATAATATTTTGGCTTTATATTTTATGATCTATGAAAGTTACTCATGTATACATGTGTCATATGTGCAAAAATCAAGGAAAGTAAAAATGGATGACATATACATATACAACATGTACACCTTGTCTCTTTTATTAGCCACATTTCAGATTAAGCAATGCCGAGGACAGCTTTGTTTTCAAGAAGGGGAGGATGATGAGGACATGACTACCTTGAATACGACCAAAAATATTGCATACATGCATATTTGTCAGGTGATTTCTAGTGCAAACTATTCAATAATCTATTTATGTTACCCAGAACAAAAATACTTCACACACTTTTGTGTTTTGTCTAATTGCAGGTGTATGGGACATTTGTATAATCCACATATGAAGATAAGGGAAAAGGAGAAGTTTAGGTTCTGTTCAAAAAGTCCTCTCACATCACTTTTGGGCCGAGAGAAGATAGAGTCCAAGTCTCTCACGTTCTGGATTCAGATTCGGACTGGACAGACATACTTGACTCAAAACGTCAACAACTTTTTCATACGAACTCCGAATTGGGTGATTCCTTTTTTTGGAAAATAGATTCCGTGCTCTTTTCAACCCAATTGGATTCACCTTCAAATTTGTCCGGAGCGTTGAGATATCGACGAAACAATCTGACGCTGCAGCAGAATCCGAGTCAAACAACAAGTCCAAAGGTGTTGCATCACCTCCACTTGGGCCCATGAGCCTTGTATGACCTAGGGTTAGTTTTAGGCTGCCTTGGGACGTCCTTCCACCTCCTTGGCCACCACCCCTTGCTCCTATATAAGTAGATCCATCTAGTAGCTTTTTCCTTGGGATTTGTTTAGTTAAAAGTTAGCCATTGCAACTTCGTGTACTTCGTTTGTGTCCAACGACCAGACCAAGACTGCTTCCGGATCCCCACCTTTATCAATACTTCATATTTATTCGCAATATTCAGATTGCATTATCATATTCTTGTTTGTTCTTCAATTGCTTGCAGGAATAGACCTTCGTGGTTAGGATGATCGTGCTTCCGGAATCGTCAGTAACCTCGGGAGATTGGTTTAGTGATAGCTAAGGCGCAATGTCGTGCACATTTGTAGTCGGATCGTCAAAGTCATCTCCACCAAATCGATAGTTATCATCTCGTCGAAAGATCGGGAGCCCCGCCTCTATCAGGGTGGGCCGGTGAAGCCTGCACGGCATCACAGCGGGCCACAAGAGGAGGGAGCAGGCAGTCCCGCCGATGCTGGTTTAGGAGGCTGGAGCAGGAAGATCAGAGATTGAAGAAGCACATCGGCCGTTGGATGGACATCCAACAGTCACTGCTGCTAGAATCATGTGTTGACCGACAAAGCCTTGTGTAAACAAGCCAGGCTCGAAATATGTGGCGTGTACAACCCATTTGCTATTATTTTTATAATTTTTAATCATTTGCTAATTCATATGGAATTTATTGCAGCCCATTTTCTAGTTTTAGAATTGCTGCCCATTTTCTGGTCAGTACCAGGGTTAAAAATTTGAACTAAAAAATGTGCAAAATTTTAAAAAGTCACAAATATTTGCCGGGGAACAAAATATTCTTAATCCAAAAATTAGTAGCCATACTAAAACAAACTTAAAAATAAATTAATACTATGTCATGTTAAAATGCAACAAAATATAAATTACCAGTGAAGAACAAAAACAAAAAGAAACTAATTGCCCATTTGCTATAATTTTTTTGGAATTTGCAAACCCTTTGGTATTACTTTTAAGATATACTGACTATAATCTTTGGCCAGGCCGGAATGCATCCCTCCTCGTCTTGAAAGATTTGCAGCCCAGTAAGTCGAAGAAAACAAATAGGCCTAGCTTGGATATTCTTCAAAAAGAAATAGTGGGCTACCTATTTTCCCAAAGAAAAAACTGTTGGGCTGGTCATGTTGTTAGACGGGCCATAAAGACCACACAACCCAGTTTATAGCCTGCTCCTCTGAACAAATCCTCAAAAAATAAGTTGCACAATTCTGTCGTTAATTGACTATACATTGACAATGACGTGGGTCCCAGATATCAGCAGGGTGGATTAGAGTAAAAAATGAGGGGTGCATCTGAGTAGTAAAAGAGGCGCTTGCTTATGTTCGGGAGTGGACCTGGTGGGTCTGTACTGTCATACTCACAACTACAGTCATCTCCCGATTCACTTTGACAGCGCTGGACAACGGTGCCACGGCGAGCGCACCAAGGCGGAGGATACAGTGTTGTCGTCAATGTGTTGGGCTGGGTTGGACATTCGTGTTGCAAAATAAAAATGGACCGGAACTATTTATGACGTTGACTATGATTTGCATGGGTCCGCTGGTTGCAGGAAGAAAATGGTGGGAGAAAGAAGACTGGTCGCTATCTTTGCCTAAGAATAATATCGACTGAATGTAACGACACTATCATAGGAAATAATATCCGCCTGTCAAAATTTGACTTTTCAAATCATGAATTTAAAGAACTGGTGCATGAGCATTTAGCTTTATTTATTTATTTGCTTATTTATGTTTAGGGGACCATGAGCATGTACCTGGGTCGGATTCATGTGAGAGCCTCCCTTCCAGTTAATTATGGGCTCCTCTATTGGGCCTTCATCAGTGGGCTGCATGTTATCGACAAGTGGAAAATGTGTTCCCTACCAAAAATAGTATGCGCTACGTACGGTACAGGGCACTAAAGGATCGGACCATGCAACGACTTCCAAAACATTGTGTTTGTCGTTCTAACAACACATTTATTCAACCAACAGACGAAATATACTACTGATTGTACATTGAAAACAACATCAACAACAACCAGGGCTGGGGGTGCAACAGAAGCAGTAAGCAGGCCAGAAGAGTAAAGACGCAGCTCTCTCTTCCAAATCAAACATCAACCATCATTACAAAAGGGCTACAAAAAAGAACAAGTGTATGCATCAAACAAAATAAAGATCCTACTACACCAAGTGTACGCATCTTACTAACTGGCTCAGTTAGACGTTACTATTTATTAAGTTGTGGAGATTGGCTGATGGCTTGAACCAGATGGGTGCCTGACGGGGGAAACTCCAGCCAGCAGGTCAAAGTCTGATACTTGCGACCCTCTCTCCTACTTTGGGCTGCAGAGCGTGGCGGCACATATCAGGGTATGGTGCATACATAGACGCATGGTACCGCTGTGTACACACAGTTTTTCCTGATGAACGAAACCGCGCTGCCATCATGATCCTTGCCGTTGGTTATCTCCTGGTTAATCGGATAATTTAGTCCGAGAAACAGAGAGCATGTACCAAGGCTACTTACCAGCCTCCAGTCAAAAATTCCCGAAGGCCCAGAGAAGTTGGGATCCTGCTCAAAGACCTTGCGGTGACTGTGATTGTATTCCGCGAAACAACATGTCTGGTACGTGCGAATGATCATCAATCATTCGCCGTCGTCTGGTCGAGCCAGGAACCACTTGCAACTGCCATGCCGCTTTTCTTTGAAAGGTTCTGGGATTAGGAAGGGTAGGGACACCAGGCGGCCTACAACATCATATCAAGTTGGAGTCAAATAAAAAAGGGCTCTTAATGTAGTCAATCTTAAGAACAGCATGTTATGAGCATGGATATTTTTTTAGTAAATGTTGACGGTAATATAAGCAAGCCATCATGATATCATAGGAAAGTAACATACTGCTGTAACAGCCGTTTGTAGCGATGATTGGAGTTGGCCAGCAATACGTCCAGCCATAGAAGGAGTCGACATCGTAAATGAAGCCCTTGTGGTCAATGGCATGAGAGAACCATGGAGGATGTATGATCCTGCGATGGACGTGCAGATTTATCCACTTACCGCAGTGACCTGTCAGATAGGCGAGACCGCGATTGAAGAACACAATTAGCCTGAAGTCTTTATAATTCGCAGATCTTGTGGGCACTTGGCAGATTACAACCTTGAGCAAATCAAACTTGGTATCATGTTGGCTACTGCAAGATTCCGAGTATTTTGGGCCGCGGTGCCAAAGCAGTGCAGTGTTAATCAAAGGAAGGGGGATCAATCGTCGGGTGTAGACCTCCACGAGCATCCAGCTGCCGCGACTGTCGACGAGCACCATCCAAGATGTGTTCATGCCGACCCAGTACATACCGCTAATGTATTTGAGGGTGATGGGGATCAGATCACAGTCAAGGGGGTCGATGCTCACCACCCTATGATCATTATGCTGTGTGACATGTCGTTTCTAAAGATCAGGCGGCATCAGCAAGCAAGGAGCTGACTTAAAAAGCTCCGACCTAAGGGCCTTGAGTAAACGATACAGCCCCGATGAGGACGCGGCGAGCGGCATGGTATTGAGATTGTCCACACGCGAAACAATGAGCTTGATTACCTCTATGGGGAGCGAATTCCAGCCACTCTTTCAGCAGACGCTGCTCGGTTTTGCCATTGTTAGTGCTTGGGTTTCGGAAGAGGGGGGGAGGCACCTTAGGGGGATGGAAGATTAGACGATTATGTGCGGACAAAGATGGAGAAGCGAATATGTGCTGTGGGAAGTGGACAGGTGATGATGACTACAACACATCGCTTGACTTACGAGACACGTACCAGCAGCGTAGGGTCATACCAATGCCAGACAACTTGTTTGAGTGATCACAGTACTAGTACTCCCTACAGTACCTACTACTATGCCTTAGTTTGCATATAGAGTAGTGGAGTAGGACTCTACTCTACTACTAGCACCGGAGGAGTAGTATATTCTAATCTAAAATAACTACAAACTTCAATGCCCGAGCATGGAATGACTACGAACCGCCATCGGTGCTAACTCCAATCCCCAGCAAACGTTCGCTGGGAGACATGCAGTTGCAAACGCCCGGGATGCAGTTACAGTACGTGTGTAAGGGTGGCGGTTTTGTCAAATACTATGGCTTAAAAACAGGCCACCGTCGGATGGAAATCTGACAGTTACGCGGGATTCGCCAGGATTGAGCTCGTGGCGAACAATCGCCAGATATCATTACTAAAAAAAGGTTAAAACACCTGGGGCTATAACTTGCACCTGCTGACCACTAACAATGATACTAACATAGTTGTAAAATGGTCAAAGATGGTGTCTACGTGGTGTTTGGAATTATATGCCAAAAAACTAGCAAGATGCCCGTGCATTGCACGAAACATCAAGATGCATTTTTTTACAAAACACATGTTGTGATTGACCCATGCAGGAGTAATCCCATGTGTAAAAACTAATGATATCTCGAGAATTTTATTGGAAAATTGGTATCTCGACCATTTCATCGAAAAAATGATGTCTCGAGAAAGATGAGAGATAAGGTGAGGAGGAGTGGGGCGTGGTGGTGACTGGTGGTCGGACTGGGCGGAGGCATGGGGATGGATGACGCCGACAGCGGCCACCATGCCAGATTGTTCCAGAGACATCCTTTTTTAATTGCTCAGCAATGAGGTTGTAGGAGATAAGGATGAACGAGGCAAGGCCTTATCTGTAAATGTGGAGAGAGGTGTGGGTATCTTTTGTAAAATTGTCATAATTTTCTTTTTATCCGTCAGATATAGATCGGACGGTCTATATTATAAGATGGCAGGCACACCATCATCACCAACTCAGTTTTTTATCTACTCCTAAAAAAGACTCAGTTGGTGATGATGGTGTGTTTGCCATCCGCCATTTCTGACCATTAGATCTGCATCTAACGGCTGTGATGTAAGTTGTGGCCTTTTGCAACAATTCCCACTTCTCTGCTCCATATTACACAAAACCCCTTAGTATCTTGAAACTAACCACATTCCCCCTTACCTCATCAAAACAGCCCAAAGAATATATTTGGAGTGAAACATAAGATATTTTTAGTGATATGTATATCAAATTTGCAAATATGTATTATTCTACTTTGGATCCGTCGCAACGGACGGGCTATTGCTATAAAGGTTTATCTCTTGCATCATCCACAACGAACACATGGTGTACTGGTCCGGGCCGGATGCTCGCAACGCGATGACCTGAGTTCGAATTCTGTCCTAAACTTTATTTTTTTATTTTTTAATATATACTTCTTTCGCTACTGTACTGGCAATGGAACCCACAGAGTACTTAGAATACAAGATTAAGGATGGATTTGTTTATTTTCAACTTTCTGTACAAATCTGTAGCCGGCCTACAAGTCATGTACACTGTACTAATAGTGGAACCCACAGAGTACTTAGAATACAAGATTAAGGATGCAATTAACTTTTTATAGAGGGAGAATCATATAGGCAATTAACTCAAATGGATTGGACGTGACTCTATTATTCTTCAACGACAACCGGCAAATTTCCTCCCGCGGGCCGGAGTAGGTTTCTCGGTTTGCATGCGGATTTAATGGAGGCGTTTGATGGAGGCGAGGAGGCGTGTTCAGCTGGGCTTGCAGCGGGCGGGGCAGTACTATTCGATTTGAGAGCTACTAGTATTATAAAAAAGAAAGAAGAGTAGTAGAGATAGAGATAAGAGTAGAGATAGAGACTAGGGAGGAGCACAATCTACTGCTTCGTGTGCTACTCTTGCGCTCCATTCGGCGGCCGCAACGTCCCCTACAGCACTCCTCCCGCGCTCCATTCGGCGGGCACTGTAGGAATTTGGGGAGCGCACTCGCGCCACTGCTGGTAGCGACGACTTCTTCCCCGACCTCGGCAACCTCTTCCTCAACGACATGGGCGACAACCTCAACGCCAACGGTGCTGCTCCCGCTGCACCGTATGTGTTTCTGTCCTTCCTGTTCGAAATCGTGGTAGAATTCATGTTTCTAGTCTGTGTCCTAGATTCGATCTTTTCATCTACTATGCTAGTCCACATGATTAGTTTAATCTCTGTTAGAGCCGTCATGATTTATTTTGTGCTTATTCGGATTAAATCTCGTAGTAACTTGCTCATATATTCACCTGGTGCAACGTCCCCTACAGCGACTCCCGTTTCATGGACGGCCTGGTCGATGCCTCCAAGGTGCCCTGCGTCTACAAGAGTTTCGGCTGCTAGAGGTACGTCGACCAACACTCGCTGGCGGAGCATAGTTCCAGATGCGCGCACGCGCCCTGCTGGTACTGCTATGGGTGCACGTTGCCGTTTTGGGGCTTGCCGGCGAGCCTCATGCATCACCTCACACAACCGGCCGTCGATCACTACTGGACCACGGCGGTGAACATCAAGTACGAGACGTGCTACCCGTTCGCCGTGCCGGAGCCGCTGGAGGATCACCGCCACCTGCTAGTCTCGGAGGAGGACGGTAGTGTCTTCCTCTCGATCGTGGGCACCGGCGAGGCCCGCGCAGGCCGCCGCCCCGTCTTTGTAGTGTGTGTCAGGGTCGACACCGCTGACGCTGACACTGACTCGAGGCCGATGTACGGGTGCGTGCTCACTGTTACTGCCCCTCAGAGGTACGTGGGCGCCCACACCAACTCCATCACGCTGACTAGGACTGTGCCGAGTGCGACGTTCCCGCCGATGTGGACATGGAAGACGCATGGTATGATTTCCCCCCCAAGATGGTGCACGGGGACTCCAATGAGGTTCACCTGGACATATGCATTACCAAGTTAAATGTTGATCATTAGTCTTCGCTCAATGTAATCCGCTGTCTAAGCATGTGGAGACTTCTTATTTATATAGTATAGAACCTTCCATGCATGATCTTGCTCTATTATAGTATCGCGCTTGAATAAAAGTGTATCCATTTATGGTTTAGTATAGAATCTTCCATGTATGCTTTTGCTCCATTAGAGTTCTCGCTTGCCATTTATGAGATTAACTGAGAATTTTTACTACAGTACTGGTGAAAGACTTATGATGAACCATTTCTTACATCTCCTCTGCCCCCTTCCAAGTCATCCTGATTTAATCCCTCCGTCTAGGTGTATAAGAGCATGGTTAATACTTAATAGTATAGCCAACTGTTGACTATAAGAAAGTGCCATGTCATCTGTAGCCAACATGTATAACAATCGATACTCAAAAACTAATTCCTAAAGATCATTTCTTGCAAAGCACAATAAGTGTTATTTCTTCACAAGTTTTGGATGCAGGTTGAACATTTGAACGCTTTTCTTTGCAAAAGATACTTTTTTTATCTATTTCACCCGGATGTTTGTGAGCTCTAGAGATGAAATAATATCCGAAGAAACCTATCGATACCCGTTACACATGAGATGACCCCCACATCCTTTGTCAAAATAAACAACTCCCCGATCAATGCATTTCACTGTTCCGTGCAACGCACGGGCACCTTACTATAGATTAGTACGACCATAAATTTAACTAACACTATATATAGTACGATAAATGCTCATGCATGTCATCTAAAATTATATCATTAAAAACTATGTTCAAATACGAATCCAATGATATAGTTTTTGTTGACATGCACTAACATTTTGTCAGTTAAATCTTCAGTCAAATTCAATGGGGGACTAATAAACCACGACTGATGTAGTACTAGTGTAGAGGGCGGCGCTGCACGGGAGTCTCACCCCGCTCGTGGCGCGGCAGTAAAGCCGTCATATCGCAAAACCCCACCACTCCTAGTAATAAGTGGCCTGGTAAAATAAACGGACAAGCAACCATCACATCCCTCCGTCATTTTGCATTTCATCTCTTTGCATTTACTTTCTCCGGTTCATCTTGCATGCTTGATCCCTAGCTACTACTCCTAGTAACCCTAGCTACTACTCCTAGGGTCAGTTCTTTTGGCGGCTTAAAAAATAAGGCGTCTCTTCCCCAGCTTTTCCCATAAGACTAGTCATAGTGGAGAGTAACATAAGGCGCCTCACTCATTTATTTGGGCTTCTAAACTACTAGTACCTCCGTCCTGGTTTATTCATCACCATTGTAATTTGTGCTAAATTTTGACCAAAGATTTAACTCATAAAATGTTAGTGCATGTGACATGCACAAACATTTCATTAGTTAAATTTATGGTCAAAATTTGACACAGATTACAATGGGGACCAATAAACCAGGACGGAGATAGTAGTTATGGGATTACTAATCTAGAAGCCTAAAAGAACTGGCCCCTGGTACTCCTAGTAGTAGTACTCAAGTTGGAATTCCAATTGCATGGCACAACTTGTTAGGCAAAAAATTCAATACAGGGTGTAGGAAGCGGTTTGGGAATTTGCATGCCTTCCCGACCAGTGAGATACTCCGTACAAAGTACGATAGAGAAATAACCACAGAGAAGGAAGCTAAAAGTAAACAATCAAATGAGCATTTTTTCATTTGTTTTGCATTGAATCGTTTCACAAGCTTGACTAGTGTTGTTTTTCTACTTTTACAAAAACCACATCTTAATGTTAAAACGTGAATTTGCACGTACATAAGTAATAGTGGTAGCACAGTGTGCAAGCATATATAGAGAGAGACGTGTAGTGCGATAGTATATAATAAAGTTTGTGCTATATGCACGTACTTACAAAATGCGTACGGATACACAAGGTTTCCAAACTTTTCCTTTTATATACTTAATTAAGGACGCTAATAATTCCCGAATGTTCAGGATTTGTCATTTGCGTCCCAAAACTAATGAGATCACCTTACGAAACTAGATTATATTCCTAATAAAAGCCACAACGCTTGCAAGAGCGCTTGCGGCGCGCCACAAGTGCCCTGGTGCGCGGCCGTTTTCCAGCGCACCGACACAACGCCCCTTCCTCAGCCTGGCAACTCGTGAGGTGCTGATTGGCGGCTTGCCGGAGGGCGAGCGCGATCTCACCGGTATGGTGATCCGGTGCCAACAGGTACTCCTCCTCGCTGGAAGCGTGCACCCGGTCCACGTACCGCCAAGCATAGATGAGGCGCTTGGGCCCGACTGCACTCAGGGCTTTGGCACGGGCGTCCTTCGCCACCCTCATGGCCCTCGCACGAGCCTTCTGCCAAAGAGCCAATTGCCTGACTCTCTCGGACGCGACATAGGCCTGCCAGGCAGCTTGCCTCGCGGCGCGCTTCTCTTCCTCGGCCTTCTTCTCCGCCTCTATTTTGGCGCGCTCTGCCGGAGGCAAAGCCTCCCACAAGGCGACATCCATTTCTTTCCAAAGCTCCTCAAGGCTGGGGGGCTCGGCGGGGAGCCGACGCATTCTCCTCGTAGCGGGGAGCCGACGCGTCCTCCTCGACTAGTGGAGGCGAGGAACGGAACGACGACGCGTGACCGTCCGTGCGGTGCAGCAAGGGGCGCCTAGGGCTTGGGAGGGGCGATGCCATGGTGGTCGACGTGAGAGGGAGGGGGGAGATAGCGATGAACGTGAGTGTTCTTCCGAATGCCGTGGGAGGCGCAGTATTTATAGCGAGCAATGGCACACCTACGTAAGATATGGACTGAGCTTCACTGACTTAACTGCAGGTGTAGTTGCGTCACTGACTTGTGGCCCAGATGCCTATTGGGCCCACATGTCAGTGACCCAATGCACCTGCAGTTAAGTAACTGAAGCTGAGTCCCGTAAGATATGTTGCGTGATTAACGTAATAGCTATGTGGGCATATTTGTTGGAGTAAATTACGGGGGAGGGAAGGGGCGGAAATATTGCTGGTCACAACGGATTGGACGAGCGAGGGGGAGGAGAGTCATGCATCTAGATTTTTTCCACACGGGGTGGAGTGGTGGGACTGCCGGAGGGAGAAGGAGAGTCAAGCAGGCGTTTAGATTTCAAGGTGAACTAAATTATTGCATGCGATGATTAAGGCTGGCCATAGTGGTGGTAATGTGGTATCTTACTAGCTGGTATCATGCACACGGGAATAGCAAACATGCTGATGTGGCAAAGAATTAAACAAGAGAGGGGGGTTAGAGTAACATAGGTAGATACCGTATCATGTTAAATACTATGCTACTTTGTGTCATACATGGCACTATAAAGGTAGTCCCATATCATACACTAGTATCATGCACATGATACTAGTATATGATACTTTCTACTATGAGTAGCCTAAAGAGAATAATAACTAATCTCTACTCTCTATTTCGACTCTTATCTCCATTTTCTACTCCTATAAAAATCTCAGTTGGTGGTGATGGTGTGTCTGCCTCTGGACAATGTGAGCCGTTCGATCTACTTGGAACCAACGGCTGAGATGTGTGTGCATAGAGACATGGCCTTGCCACCGGAGGTAGCAGATATTTACCCACCTCTGCCAATGTATAAAATACGGAACTACTCATTCCAGCCTCATTTCCTTTCTGGCTCATCTCCTTGCATTCTTGCCGGCGGCGGCGAAGGTTCCTGAGATGGAGTCCAGACTCTAGAAACCACTACAAAAACTATTCCACCGCCTCTATCTTGGAAATTTTTGAATCGAGCCCTTTAAACTAGAATGGAGGTAGTAGTACTCTAATAGCTAACCTTGTTGTGATGACTGATAGGACATGGCACGCACCTGGACGGAGGAACTAGTCTGCATTGTGCATATAAGTTTTGTCTGAAGTCAATGTACCTCTACTTTGACCAAACTTATAGAAAAATGTATCAACATTCACAATGTCAAATCAATATTTTTATACTCATTATAAAACGTAGTTTCATAATATATATATTTGGTATTATAGATATTGATATTTTTAGTATAAATTTGGTCAAAAACTTTTCAAACTTTGACTTGACACAAATCTTACGCGGAGTAAAAAGGACCAGAGGGAGTATCATGCATGCGGAGTAGGCAAAAAAATTTGGCTCATTTATAGCCGTCCGAAGTCTCAAAGGGCGCGACCGCGCAAGGGAGGCGAAGGTCGTGGGAGGTGCGACGGTTGACGGAATTAAGTGAAGTTACATCCACGCGCTAGCATGGCGTGCGAACATGCAGAAGCTATACCGTCAGGCCTACGATATGGTTCTAGTAGACATGACATGTAGTGGGTCCCGCATAGTATTGGAGAACTCTTTGGGGGCATGCAGCCGTTTATCCACCGAGCAAGCCAACAACCCCATGCCGTTCGCACGCCCTACTCATCCTACCTTACAATAGTTCGCTCCCAGTCGTCCCATCCTTTCACATTACACCAGTTCAACTTCTCCTAACCCGCCTCCAAAATCCATGGCCTCCCAAATCTCCATGATCGCCGCTGAGTACCAGGTTAGAGCCATCACCGGCGATGAGTTCATCGTCATCTACACCCATAGATCCGCGACGGTGAAAGCATGCCTTGCTCGCTTCCTACGCATGTTCAACGGTTCAAAGGATGAGTGGGTCGCTGGGCTAGATGTTGAGTACACCACAGTCCTGGAAAGCGAGAAGATTCTAAAGGAGACAGAGAAGAAGAAGCCCGCTGTGATCCAGGTTTGAGTACATGACGTGTGCTTGGTCTACCACATATGCCATTACGACGTTGAGTGCCAGGATTTTAAGAACTTCCTCAAGGACGAAAGAGTGAAATTCGTTACTGTAGACTTTAGGAACGACAGGAGTGTCCTGGGTCGGATAGGCCTCATTGTAGGCCAGCCCTTCGATCTCCAGAAGGCAAGCCTGGTGTCCTCCTATCAGCCTTCAATGCTGACCCTGGTAGCAGCCATGATTGATCCTTCCTACGCTCAACTGAAAAACCTCACCACGAGTTTCATCATGCACGGGAGTCGAAGACAATAGATGAAGATCACATCCTGTACGCAGAAGTGGATGCCTACCTTTGTTTAAATATCTACAAGGGTTGGATGAAGAAGTAGAGTCCAGTGTCCGGTTCAAGCAAAGAAGCGTCGGCGAAGAGGAAGAGGAAGAGGGACAAGGACGAAGTCGAGGACGTGGACTCGGACTCCGAGTAAGGTGGCAATGCCGTTGCTCATGCTGGTTCTACTGCAGTGTCAAGCGGACTAGTTGCTTAGTTTTATTTTAGGGGTGTGTTGTGCTGAGCCCCCGACAGAACTATGTTTATATTCTTTCTCGTTATTTGAACTCTTTAGTACGTACAGTAGTACTAGTATGTCTTACTATTGTTCTTCCTGTATTTGGTACTACTGCTCGTATCTTCGTGTTCCTAATGTACTTAATACATACGTACTAGTAGTATACTTTGGGTCAGTCAATTTGTGAAAGAAGTCCGATGGAGCGAAGAAAGAAGACAGCAGAGAAGCTACCCCAGTATCTATATGAGGGTGGCAGGGTGCCCATGATCTATCTTATGAGTGAGTGTTGGGTGTGGAATGCAGTTTGCCGGAAAAAATGGATCGTGCCCGGGGTTAAACGGATGGCGGTGGTGGGGGAGAGCATGGCGGTGGCAGGTGGTTCAGGGGAGGGCGGGGCGGCGGCCGCAGGCGGTTAGGCATGTGGCTGGCTGCCGGCTCGATGCCCGAGAGAGAAGATGAACAGTGCATCAATTTCGGAGGTTGAAGAAGCCCTTCTGGCCATCCATGTTGCATCCAACGGCTCACAAGAGTCGACTGACCCAAATTTCTCCTTCAGGTTGCAGGATCCATGTGGCATTCAAGGTCTCGAAGGTAGATTCCGCGTCCGCACCTGGTTTGCGGGCTCGGCGCGGGCACAACCGGCTTCCACCGCGACAGCCACCATGCGCGCCTCCTCCGCACGGGCGGAGACAACAATGACATGCTAGCTCCTCCTCACAGGCGTGCTGGAGCACGCGCTCGTCCTCCTCTTTGTACGCTGCACGCATTGACGCGGCTCCACCAGTTGCTCGCGTGCTTGGCAGCACGACGGCATCGCGAGGAGGGACTACAGACGACGTGAGCGAGCGAGCCTTCGGCTTCATGTCACAGGGATGGCGGCGACACGACGCTGATGGGCGAGAAATGGTTGGCCGGAGCAGGCGGGCTCTGACATGCGCAACGGCGGCGGCATATTGATGAGTGCGCGTATGGGAGCTTAGTTTAGTTTTATATAGGGTTGGTCAAACTTAAAGGAAAACCGTACTAGTACACGTAAACATTCGATTGAGGCAACGCTTATATTAGTTACCACAACAACGATATGGAATCATGTGCAAGCGCGTGCACCGCGGCCGCGCGGTCGATCGAACGGTGCGTCACCGTGTCGCACTCGAAGGACATCCACCGATCCTTTCTGTGTGTGTGAAAACAATCCCCGAATATTACTCAACTTTTTTTCCTGGAAAAGTTCTTCACGCTACAATATTTCCATATATTTGAATTTAGCTTTAGTTGGTGTTTATTTGGATTTGGACGTTTTAGGTGCGCCCTAGTTTTTTTAATACTGATTTTGTGTGTGTGACTGAGAGAGGACGTGTGTATGTGTCCATATGTGTGTTGTGGTGGAAGGGCAATGTGGAGACAGTGTGTGTGTGTGATAGAGACATAGAGAGGTGTGAATGTGCAAATGATCATGCATGAGTGAGACATAGAGAGATGCCGATACGTTGTGTATACATGAGACGATGATCTTCTATTTGTACTTGTGTGTGTGCGAGAGAGAGAAAGAGAGAGAGAGAGAGGAGCATCCGTAACACAACAACCATCTCTCTCGATTCACCCGTGCCTTGAATGATCGCATGTAACACATGCATCAACGCACACATTTTGACACCCTCACCCGGCCCCTGCCCACCTCAAGGCCCGCACATCGCTCTCTATCTCGCACGCACAATCTCTTCGTGAAAACCCTATTTAGCATGTAGTCTTCCGTCACATGTACACACATTATCTCCATAGGTTTGATTTCTCTCAATATCTGACACACACACACACACACACAACACACACACTCCCCTCTCCCCCGAGCACACAATTCATCCCCATCCAAGGTTATATGGCGACCACTCTCACTTGTGCTTCTCTGCACCCCAGCATGCACACCACCTCAATCTTCAAAGAGGGCATCGAGGAGATCGAAGACGACAACCGCACCGCACTAGAGTATGCGGGGCCCTTTGGAAGCAGGATGACGTGACGACGGCTGACTGACTCCTCCCCCTCTCTCCCCCGCACAAAATTACCAATCCCTCTCTCTCCCGCACAAAATAATCAATCCCTCAACCCACGAGATCCTTCCCCTCTCGTCCATGTTTTTCCAGCTCTCTCATCAAACCTGTTGTCTCTTCTCCTTCCACGTGTACAAAATCTGGATGCACACTACATGTCTCCATCTTTCTCACAGACCTAACTTCTTCCTCTCTCTTTCTTTCTCTCTCTCTCTCACTCTCCCTCTCGTTAGGTTTGTATCCTACTCTCTCGCCCACATACATACAATCTTTCCTGCCCTATCTGCTCCATCTTCGCAAGCTCTCTCTACACGTTTCATTCACACATTGGGATGTGTTCAAAATGTTGCTTTATAATGGATGATGTAGAGTTATGGTTGGTTTTGTTGCATCCTACAAAGTAATAGCTATGAAATGCATTTAGAGTTTCATTTGACTGGGATTATGTGAGTTTGAGCATATTGTCAAGTACTATAGACCTCGTATACATCTTGGAATTCAACAATGATTCTAACTATTGAATTGTATATACCATTACATTCGAAGTCAGTAGCCTAATATATTTATTTCACAATTACAACAAATGAGTAATTCACTACAAACTAAGAAAACAAATGTGTACTCCCTCCGTTTTTATTTAAGTCCGCGTATTAGCATTGGTCAAAGTCAAGTTTTGTAAACTCTCATAAAGTTTATAACAAAAAATATTAACATATACAATAACAAATAAATACCATTAGATTCACTATTTAATGTACTTTCACATCATACATATTTGTTATGGTAAATGTTTATATTTTTCTATAAACTTGGTCAAACTTTAGGAAGTTTGACTTTGGTCAAACCTAATATGCAGAGTTAATAAAAACGGACGGAGTACTACTAGTTACTAGTACTACTAACTACTAGTACTACTCACTAGTTGCTTAGCCAATCACCCAACACGCCACACGGGGAGTTCAGTGTCACAAAATTTTGATGTCGGCGGGAAAATCTCCAGCGACCCTTATTCTAGCAGTGCGAAGTTACCATCATACCCTTTGGAACAGGCCTATGGATGATGCTTGGTAGGGGGCTGTTTTGGTAACTTCAGGTTCACCCTACCCAGCCAACCCCACCCCGGCACCCAGAGTAGTACACCTGAATACTCCCCATTTTCTATTCGCACCGCAAAATAGACTTCTCCACGGCACCGCAGCCTTCGTGCTCCTCCCCTTCTACATGGGCGCACTCATCCACCGCAGCGCATCTGCCTCATCGACGACGTCGTATGCCACACTGGAGCCGGTACACCGTCGTCGTCGTACACGGAGCCTCTTCCCCGACACCGTCTTCCACGGTCTCGGATCTGCTTCCCAGAAGCCGACGCCAAGCGCAGAAGCACCACCGTCATGGACAATGAACTGACTCCCGTTGCCGACCATGATGCACAGAGGCCACCGCGACCATCATACTCCTCCTCGATTGGTAATGTGTGTATTGAATCTCTTAGCAGTACATGTGCAATTTCAATTTTCTTCATACCTACCCTTCAAATTTTCCTGGTTGCTATTGTTCCCGTAAAAGTAATTGGTTATAGCCTCCATTGTCCAACAGAATATCAGCTTGTAATTGTGCGTCGCTCCTATATCGCGCTGTGCTTGGGTAGGTTCTTCATCTGCAACCACTAGTGTGGCAAATGATGGAAAGTTTTTTAGAACTAGCAAGATGCCCATGCATTGCACGAAACATCAAGATGCATTTGTATGAGTAGTTTATCTTGTGGGAGAAAAGGGTGAACGAGGGAAGGCCTTATTTGCAAATGTGGAGAGGGGTGTGGGTATCTTTTTGCCAAAATGCCATAGTTTCCTTCCTATCCGTCGGATATAAATCGGACGACCTATATTGCAGGATGGCAGGCACACCATCATCACCAACTCTGTTTTTGTAAGAGTAGAGATAAATATAAATATAAAATAAATATGAGAGTAGAGATAGCAGGGACGTCGGGAAAGGATCGCGCGCGCGCGGGGAAAAGTGGCCGGGCGCGCGCTAGTTTTGGCGCGCGGCGTCCGACGCGCTTTATAAAATCCAACGCCCTCCCACCGCTTTGTGCCTTGCCACCACTCTCTCCCCGCTCTGTGCCTCTCCACTTCTCTCTCCCCGCTCTGTGCCTCGCCACCGCTCTCTCCCCACTCTTTCTCGCCTCGCCGTCACCACGCCACCATGCCGCCGCGTCACCGGGAAACTTGGGGATACCGCGGCGTCCGCGTGCACCCCTCCGGCGGCTTCTCCACCGAGATCCGGTTCCGCGGGATGCGCCTCGGCTCGGCACTTTCGACACCACCCACGAGGCCGTCCGCGCGTACGACACGGCGGCGTGGTGCCTCCGGTGGCCTCATAGAATATTGAACTTCCCCAACGTGCCGTCGCGGGAGTGGGCGCAGGAGCTCGCGCCTCCGCCGCGGCTTATCACCGACGAAAATAGTCGTGACAACCGAAGGCAGGAGCGATGCCGAGACGGACGAGGAAGCCATGGCGTTGTGGCGCCAATGCTTCCCGCAGGACATCATCAACGAGTGCGAGTTCTACGCACAAAGGAGGGCAGAGAGGGAGAAGAGGAGGGTGGAGTGAGCCGCCTATCGCGAGGACAAGCGTACGCGGAAAGCGGCCGCTCAATTCAACATGAGGCTAGGAGCAGCGTCGCCCTGGGACTCCAACGACGATTGGTATCTTGACGCCTACATTGAGATGTCGGAGGAGGACATCACCAAGGAGGAGTCGGACGAGGAGGAGTAGTTGAACTATCTATTTTTTTATCTATCTATGCTATATCTATGGTGAGAACTATCTATGTCTCTACTCTCTACTTCTCTATCTCAACACTCCGGGCCCGCAAAAACTAGCTATTCCGACGCTGTAAATGTTTTTTCAATGCGCCGCACGTTGCGCTTCTGTTGGAGATGCTCTAACATGGCAGATGATACGTATCCAACGTATCTATAATTTTTGATTGTTCCATGCTATTATATTATCCATCTTGGAAGTTTCATATGCATTTATATGCTATTTTATATGATTTTTGGGACTAACCTATTAACCTAGAGCCCAGTGCCAGTTTCTGTTTTTCCTTGTTTTTGAGTTTTACAGAAAAGGAATACCAAACGCAGTCCAATTGACGTGCCAATTTTTGATGATTTTTTATGGACCAAAAGAAGCCCCCGGAGTAAAAGAGTTCGGCCAGAAGAGTCCCGAGCCATCCACGAGGGTGGAGGGCGCGCCCTACCCCTTGGGCTCGCCCCCTATCTCGTGGATGACTCGGAGACCCCCCTGACGTGAGACCGACACCAAAAATTCCTATAAATACAGAACCCCCAGAACATAACCTAGATCGGGAGTTCTGCCGCCGCAAGCCTCTGTAGCCACCGAAAACCAATCAGGATCCTGTTCCAGCATGCTGCCGGGGGGGGGATCCATCACCGGTGGCCATCTTCATCATCCCGACGCTCTCCATGACGAGGAGGGAGTAGTTCACCCTCGGGGCTGAGGGTATGTACCGGTAGCTATGTGTTTGCTGATCTCTCTCTCTCTCTCTCTCTCGTGTTCTTGATTTGGCACGATCTTGATGTACTGCGAGCTTTGCTATTATAGTTGGATCTTATGATGTTTCTCCCCCTCTACTCTCTTGTAATGGATTGAGTTTTCGCTTTGAAGTTATCTTATCGGATTGAGTCTTTAAGGACTTGAGAACACTTGATGTATGTCTTGCATGTGCTTATCTGTGGTGACAATGGGATATTCACGTGATCCACTTGATGTATGTTTTGGTGATCAACTTGCGGGTTCTATGACCTTGTGAACTTATGCATAGGGGTTGGCACACGTTTTCGTCTTGACTCTCCGGTAGAAACTTCGGGGCACTCTTTGAAGTTCTTTGTGTTGGTTGAATAGATGAATCTAAGATTGTGGGATGCATATCGTATAATCATACCCGTGGATACTTGAGGTGACATTGGAGTATCTAGGTGACATTAGGGTTTTAGTTGATTTGTATCTTAAGGTGTTATTCTAGTACGAACTCTAGGATAGATCGAACGAAAAGAATAGCTTCGTGTTATTTTACTACAGACTCTTGAATAGATCGATCAGAAAGAATAACTTTGAGGTGGTTTCGTACCCTAGAATAATCTCTTTGTTTGTTCTCCGCTATTAGTGACTCTGGAGTGACTGTTTGTTGCATGTTGAGGGATAGTTATATGATCCAATTATGTTATCCTTGTTGAGAGAACTTGCACTAGTGAAAGTATGAACCCTAGGCCTTGTTTCCTAGCATTGCAATACCGTTTGCGCTCACTTCTACCACTTGCTACCTTGTTGTTTTTACATTTTCAGATTACAAAAATCTATATCTACCATCCATATTGCACTTGTATCACCATCTCTTCGCCGAACTAGTGCACCTATACAATTTACCATTGTATTGGGTGTGTTGGGGACACAAGAGACTCTTTGTTATTTGGTTGCAGGGTTGTTTGAGAGAGACCATCTTCATCCTACGCCTCCCATGGATTGATAAACCTTAGGTCATCCACTTGAGGGAAATTTGCTACTGTCCTACAAACCTCTGCACTTGGAGGCCCAACATCGTCTACAAGAAGAAGGTTGTGTAGTAGACATCAAGCTCTTTTCTGGCGCCGTTGCCGGGGAGGTTAGTGCCTGAAGGTACATCTTAGATCTTGCAATCGAATCTTTTTGTTTCTTTTTTATCACTAGTTTAGTCTATAAAAGAAAACTACAAAAAAATGGAATTGAGAGTGCCTCATATGCTTCATCTTTTTAATGTCTTTTGTGAAAATGATGGAAAGGAAAATTGTGCTCAAGTGCTAGAAGAAGAATGCATTAGAATGTTGGGCACTAAATCTTTGTATGATGAGCATGATTGCAATGTTGTTAGTATGAATTCCTTGAATATCCATGATGCTAATGATATGCAAAGCCAAAAGCTTGGGGATGCTATGTTTGATGAAGATGATATTTTTAGTCCCCCAAGTTTTGATGAGAATATTTATTTTGGTGATAGCATGCCTCCTATTTATGATGATTATATTGATGAAAGTGGGTTTGGAAGAGTGTCAACTTTGGGAAGTAATGATCCCACTACTTTGGAGGGTGTTGAATCTTATTGTGATAATTATGAAAGTGGATTTGGGGAGGTCATGACTTTATTTAGTGATGAATCCACTATTTCAAAAAAGGTTCCAATTGATTATGAGAACAAAGTTGCTATCTATGATGATTATTGTGATGACATGTATGCTATAAATAATGTTAACCATGAAACTTGTCATCTTGATTTTAATTTTCAATTGGATTATGCCTCACATGATAGTTATTATGTTGAGTTTGCTCCCACTACTATTCATGAGAAGAAATTTGCTTATGTGGAGAGTAATAAAAATTCTATGCTTGTAGATCATGAAAAGAATGCTTTATGTGATGGTTACATTGTTGAATTCATTCATGATGCTACTGAAAATTATTATTAAAGAGGAATATATGCTTGTAGGAATTGCAATAATATCATGTTTCCTCTCTATGTGCTTAAAATCTTGAAGTTATGCTTGTTTTGCTTTCCTATGCTAGTTGATCCTTGTTCCCATAAATTGTTTGCTCACAAAATCCCTATGAATAGGAAGTGGGTTAGACTTAAATGTGCTAGTCATATTCTTCATGATGCTTTCTTTATGTTTCAATTCTTATCTTTTATGTGAGCATCATTGAAATCATCATCCCTAGCTAGGGGCGTTAAACGTTAGTGCTTGTTGGGAGGAAACCCAATTTTATTTTTGTTCCTTGCCTTTTGCTCCTGTTTAGTAATAAATAATCTATCTAGCCTCTGGTTAGATGTGTTTTTATTTTTTAATTAGTGTTTTTGCCAAGTAGAACCTTTGGGAAGACTTGGGTGAAAGTTAATGCGATCTTGCTATAAAAAACAGAAACTTTGCGCTCACGAGATTAGCTGTCATTTTTTACAGAAGAGTGATTTTAAGTTGATTCTTTGTGAATAAGAATAATAGACAAATTCCTCACGTCCACCAATTGATTTCAGAATTTTTGGAGTTACAGAAGTATTCGGGAGTTACAGATTACTACAGACTGTTCTGTTTTTGACAGATTCTGTTTTCTATGTGTTGTTTGCTTATTTTGATGAATTTATGAGTAGTATCGAAGGATATGAACCATAGAGAAGTTGGAATACAGTAGATATTACACCAATATGAATTTATAATGAGTTCACAATAGTACCTAAGTGGTGATTTATTTTCTTATACTAACGGAGCTTACGAGTTTTCTGTTAAGTTTTGCGTTGTGAAGTTTTCAAAGTTTTGGGTATTCGATGGACTATGGAATAAGGAGTGGCAAGAGCCTAAGCTTGGGGATTCCCAAGGCATCCCAAGGTAATATTCAAGGACAACCAAGAGCCTAAGCTTGGGGATGCCCCGGATGGCATCCCCTCTTTCGTCTTCGTTCATCGCTAACTTTACTTGGAGCTATATTTTTATTCACCACATGATATGTGTTTTGCTTGGAGCGTCATTTTATTTTATTTTGTTTTGCTTGCTGTTTGAGTAAAATACCAAGATCTGAAATTCTTAAATGTTAGAGAGTCTTCACATAGTTACATAATTATTCGACTACTCATTGATCTTCACTTATATCTTTTGGAGTAGTTTGTCATTTGCTCTAGTGCTTCACTTATATCTTTTTAGAGCACGGTGGTGGTTTTATTTTGAAGAAATAGATTAACTCTCATGCTTCAATTATATTATTTTGAGAGTCTTATACAGCATGGTAATTTGCTTAGGTTATAAAACTAGTCCTAATATGATGGGCATCCAAAATGGGTATAATAAAAACTTCCATATAAAGTGCATTGAATACTATGAGAAGTTTGATTCTTTATGATTGTTTTGAGATATGAGGATGGTGATATTAGAGTCATGCTAGTAGAGTAGTTGTGAATTTAAGAGATACTTGTGTTAAAAGTTTGTGATTTCCGTAGCATGCACGTATGGTGAACCGTTATATGATGAAGTTGGAGCATGATTTATTTATTGATTGTCTTCCTTATGAGTGGCGGTCGGGGACGAGCGACGGTCTTTTCCTACCAATCTATCCCCCTAGGAGCATGCGCATAGTACTTCGTTTTGATAACTAATAGATTTTTTTAAATAAGTATATGAGTTCTTTATGACTAATGTTGAGTCCATGGATTATACGCACTCTCACCCTTCCACCATTGCTAGCCTCTCTAATATCGTGCAACTTTCACTGGTATCATACACCCACCATATATCTTCCTCAAAACAGCCACCATACCTACCTATTATGGCATTTCCATAGCCATTCCGAGATATATTGCCATGTAACTTTCCACCATTCCATTTATTAGGACACGCTGCATCATTGTCATATTGCTTTGCATGATCATGTAGTTGACATCTTATTTGTGGCAAATCCACCTTCATAATTCTTTCATACATGTCACTCTTGATTCATTGCACATCCCGGTACACCGCCGGAGGCATTCATATAGAGTCATATTTTGTTCTAAGTATCGAGTAGTAATTCTTGAGTTGTAAATAAATAGAAGTGTGATGATCATCATTATTAGAACATTGTCCCGTGTGAGCAAAAAAAAGAAAGGCCAAAGAAGCCAATGAAAAAAAGAGAGAGGCCAAAGAAGCCAAACAAAAAAACAAAAAAAAGAGAGAAAAAGAGAGAAGGGACAATGCTACTATCCTTTTTCCACACTTGTGCTTCAAAGTAGCACCATGATCTTCATGATAGAGAGTGTCTTATTTTGTCACTTTCATATACTAGTGGGAATTTTTATTATAGAACTTGGCTTGTATATTCCAACGATGGGCTTCCTCCAATGCCCTAGGTCTTCGTGAGCAAGCAAGTTGGATGCACACCCACTTAGTTTCTTTTGTTGAGCTTTCATGCATTTATAGCTCTAGTGCATCCATTGCATGGCAATCCCTACTCACTCACATTGATATCTATTGATGGGCATCTCCATAGCCCGTTGATATGCCTAGTTGATGTGAGACTATCTTCTTTTTTGTTGTCTTCTCCAAAACTACCATTCTATTCCACCTATAGTGCTATGTCCATGGCTCGCGCTCATGTATTGCGTGAAGATTGAAAAAGTTTGAGAACATCAAAAGTATGAAACAATTGCTTGGCTTGCCATCGGGGTTGTGCATGATTTGAATATTTTGTGTGATGAAGATGGAGCATAGCCAGACTATATGAATTTGTAGGGATGAGCTTTCTTTGGCCATGTTATTTTGAGAAGACATGATTACTTTGTTAGTATGCTTGAAGTATTATTATTTTTATGTCAATATTAAACTTTGGTCTTGAATCTTTCAGATCTGAATATTCATGCCACAATAAAGAAAATTACATTGATAATTATGTTAGGTAGCATTCCACATCAAAAATTCTGTTTTTATCATTTACCTACTCGAGGACGAGCAGGAATTAAGCTTGGGATGCTGATACGTCTCCATCATATCTATAATTTTTGATTGTTCCATGCTATTATATTATCCATCTTGGATGTTTCATATGCTATTTTATATGATTTTTGGGACTAACCTATTAACCTAGAGCCCAGTGCCAGTTTCAGTTTTTTCCTTGTTTTTGAGTTCTACAGAAAAGGAATACCAAACGGAGTCCAATTGACGTGCCAATTTTTGATGATTTTTTATAGACCAAAAGAAGCCCCCGGAGTATAAGAGTTGGGCCAGAAGAGTCCCGAGCCATCCACGAGGGTGGAGGGCGCACCCTACCCCCTGGGCTCTCCCCTATCTCGTGGATGACTCGGAGACCCCCCTGACGTGAGATCGATGCCAAAAATTCCTATAAATACAGGAACCCCCAGAACATAACCTAGATCGGGAGTTCCACCGCCGCAAGCCTATGTAGCCACCAAAAACCAATCGGGACCATGTTCCGGCACCCTGCTGGAGGGGGGAACCATCACCGGTGGCCATCTTCATCATCCCGGTGCTCCCCATGACGAGGAGGGAGTAGTTCATCCTCGGGGCTGAGGGTATGTACCAGTAGCTACGTGTTTGATCTCTCTCTCTCTCTCGTGTTCTTGACTTGGCACGATCTTGATGTACCGCGAGCTTTGCTATTATAGTTGGATCTTATGATGTTTCTCCCCCTCTACTCTCTTGTAATGGATTGAGTTTTCCCTTTGAAATTATCTTATCGGATTGAGTCTTTAAGGATTTGAGAACACTTGATGTATGTCTTGCATGTGCTTATTTGTGGTTGAAAGTGCAATCATGCCCTTAATCATATTTTGATGTTAATGACAACATGCATGTTGGGACTAATCATGTTTATCAAGTATATCTCAGGATTATGTCTCAAGGGCTGTGTGTGGATCATGACTACGGACATAATACATATACATATATCACTCAAGAGCAGAGACACAAGACAAAGACAGAAAGCTTCGGCTTCATTTTTCGGTTTGTTCTTGAGTATAGGGATCGCGCACTCTTAAGAGGGGATCGTTGGATTTCGTGAAAGAACTTGCTCAAACCCACATATTCCCTCACATATCATCTCAAAATTCTTCCTCTAATTTATGCACAAATATCGGTATGTTCCTAAGATAATGGGTTCAACTATCACCAGGCGTCCGAAAGTCTTCGGACGTCCGGCGTCTCTCAGCCAACTGGGCTTCCGGCTCTCCCCGGCTGTTCGGTGCATCTCCACAGAATAGATATTAGCGAAAGACTGATCTCACTAGACATCCAGCCACCGGACGTCCGCTCACCTCCGGTTATCCGGTGCACTTCAACAAAATGTATATTAGCGGATTTCCGACCACACCGGACGTCCGGCCTCCAGACGACCGGCGCCTTCCGGACGTCTGCTGACCGTGAGTAATCATACCTCGTCTGTGCCCCCGGTAGATGTTCCAGCGACCGGACGACCGGCGGCCCGGCCGGATGTCCGGTCCAATCTGTGGCACCGAACGTCCGGTACACACCGGACGTCCGTCAGCTCCTGTGCACTAAGTGGCTCAACGGTCTGTTTTGCACTCCCACTATATATAGCCTTCTCCCTCCCATGGGATAAGGTTGACCATTCACTTTGAGCTTGCCAAGAACACTTTTCACTCTCTCTCTCTCTCTCAATCCTCTACACCAAATCCTAGATCCCCAAGTGATTTGGGAACATTTGAGAGAAGTTCTGCAATCAAGTGATAGATCCACTCCTTCCCCTTCTTCTCACCAAAGGAATTCGTGATTTGAGCAAGTCTTGAGCTTTTCCCCGTCGTTCTTGTTACTCTTGGAGGTTGGAGACTCCTAGGCGGTAGGAGTCTTTTGGAGAGGAATCGACCTTTGTGATTACACCCGAAAAAGTTTGTGAGGGTTTGGAGACCACCCCAAGGTCTACAACTAGTGGTTGAGAAACGCCTCCGTGGTGTTGTCTCAAAGGGAGAATATGGTGAGCCTTCGTGGTAACATCCACCTCTCTAACGGTGACGTAGCTTCCCTCCAAGGAAGTGAACATCGGCATACATCCTCATCTCCCGGAGTTGCGGTTATTCTTAACCCTAACTCTCTACCTGTGGTTACTTGTCTCTTAGCACTTACTTATATCATATTGTGCTTGCTTACTTACATACTTGTGTTACTTGCTTAGCACTTAGTACTACACTTGCAATTGTTAGGCCCACCTTCATATTCCGCATTATTGCCTAAAATTGCTAAGTCATAATTAAAATTTGTAATTATACCTATTCACCCCCCTCTAGGTCCATCTCGATCCTTTCAATTGGTATCAGAGCCTCGTGCTCTATTCTTGTGGCTTAACCGCCCTAGAGCGAGATGAACCCCGATGGGACTCCCCTTGTTGCAGATCCAAAGGATAAAGGCGAGGCTTTTTCTGAAGTCAAGTCCTTTACTTCTGAGGATCTGGAACGGGCCCTTGCTAAGCAAAAAGAGGTGCATGATGCTTCTCTTGAGGCCTTGGTCCAAATGAGAATAGCCACGTTGTCCACGGTGCTTGCACCACTTTCGGGTGGTGCGGCTTCAAGGCCAACTGTGCCTACTCCGTCACTTGGTCAAAAACCTCCTAGCAATGATCACTCCAGTGTTCCTTGGCTTTATGCAAGACCCCAAGTTGAGAAACCGAAATATAACCCTCAAGGCAAACCTCCTTTACTTGATGCCACTTCCGATTTTGCCTTGTGGAGAGTTGCTATGCAGGATCATCTTCGATATGGAAACGATAAGATGCTGGAGATCTTGGAGTATGATTACCATGTGGTTGATCCAAAGAATCCTACACCAAGAGAAATTTATGACAAGAATCTTAATGACACTGCAACCATGTGTATAAGGAGAGGTTGGTTGAAAAGCAAAGGAGACCTTTCATACACATCACAAGTGCCAAGGAACTATGGGAAAGTATTATAAGATCCGAGACCGATACCTCCACCCTCCGGAGTGCTCAATATGAAATTGCCAAGGGGCAATTGCAAAACTTTTGTATGGAGAAAGGTGAAACTCCCAATCAACTCCTTGAGCGTATCATGACTCTCACCGCTGACATTGAGTCGTGTGAGTGTGACAAGACACAAGATGGATTCAACATGACTAAGCGATTCCTTGTGGACAAGTTGCTTCATGCTCTTGCCCCATATCACCATCAAATGGTGTGGGACATAAGACAACACCATGCCTTCAAGGAAATGACTACATATGACATCATATCCACTTTCCAACTATTTGAAGAGTCGAAGGCAAATGCTACAAAACATCTTGCCATGCATGGTACTCCAACATCGAAGATCAATCTTGCATTGAAGGCCAAGCATGTATGTGAAGATGAGCAAAGTGAAGAAGAAGAAGAAGAAGATGATGATGAAGATGGTGATGAGTTTGAATCCGATGAGGGCCCTTCATATGAAGACATGGCTCTCTTTGTCAAGAAGTTTAGCGCGGGAAAATTCAAGGGAAGATTTCAAAAGAAGAAAGTAAGAAAATGCTACAACTGTGAAGAAAAAACCAACCACTTCTCCAACGAGTGCCCTTATGAGAAGAGAGAGGATAAACCAAGGTTTCCCAAGACATTTCCCAAGAATAAGTTGCCAAATCCTTTGAACTCCAAGCTCAAGAAGAGAGATGGGAAAGCAATGGTTGCTCAAGAAGAATCCGATCCGGATGATGTTAGTGGTGTTGCCGGAGTTGCTCAAGATTCTCAAAACACATTGAGGCTAGTCAACAAGAGTGGTGATGTTGTCACCTACAACTACATGAAGGACTACAAGGGCAACGCTCACAAGTGCCTCATGGCAAAGGCCGTGGTAGAAGATGGAGAGGACCAACACTCTCCTGACAAGGTCAAGGTAACCCCACGATCAAACCCTCCTCTTTTCACTCCTCCTACTCCTAGTGATGAGTATCTTGATGCAGAGGATAGTTATGAGGATGATGATATAGATGATCCTATGCTTGCTAAACTAAATAAGTTCATGTGCTCCCTCAAAGGAAAGAAGCTCACTATGTTTCGTATGCTTATGGAGATGGTGAGTAAGCACACCATCACCATTAAGGAACTCGAAATCCTCATTACCGAGGAAAAGGAAAAATATGAAATCCTCGAGCGGAAAGTCCAATATGAGGAATCACGAAATGATGAACCATGCTTGAAAATTGGTGCAAACATTGATGTTCAAACTAAAGATCTTGTGTAAGTGCATCTAGTGCCACCCCTAGTTGGTTTTGGAGTATTGACGACAAACCTGGTTGAGGGACTAGTGTGTTTGTGAGAATTGCAGGATAACATAGGTAGTAGTCCCTCATTGATTCGGTTTACCTACCGGAGATGACCCCTAAAAATGTATGAAGACATTGAAGACAATGGTGGTATGTGAAGATATTCACATTGAAGACTATGACAAGAGAAGACATTGCGTGAAGACTAAGGAGCGCGAAGACTTAGTTGTTTTGTTGTTTCCTTTTCTTCTTTCGTTGAGGCATAGGAACCACCGTACTGTTAAGTGGGGTCCCAGTGAACAAAGTCAGAGTGACTGAAGTGATGCTCAACCAAAATCCTATGTCTTCGAGCGAAGACAATGAGAGCAAATCTTATCCAGAGCTGGATGAGTCAGCTTTACTTGCAGCCCAAGTCAAGCTGCCGCGTGTGTTTGAAATCTGACCGTTGGAACACGTGTCAGTTCCTTAGTGACCCAGGGTCATTTCGGACAAATCAGGTCGGGTTGCCTAGTGGCTATAAATAGCCCACCCCCTACACCATAAATTGGTGGCTGCTCAGAGTTAGTGCACGACTTTTGTTGTTTGAGAGCAACCCACCTCCGAAGCTTTTGAGAGAGAGAAATCCTTGCGAGGACAAAGCCCAAACACCCAGAGACAAAGAGTGTTAGGCATCACTGAATTCTTTCTGTCCGCGTGACCTGAAGACTTGTTACACTTGAGGACTGTGAATCCTCCAGCCGGTTAGGCGTTGTGTTCTGAGCATCCAAGAGTCATTGTGGATCGCCGGTGAACAAAGTCTGTGAAGGTTTGGAAGTCTACCTTGAAGACTTACCAGAGTGATTGGGCAAGGACTGGGTGTCCTTAGATCAAGGGGAATAAGGTGAAGACGCGGTCTTCTGAGTTGAATCTCAGCCTCCCTAACCAGACGTACAGTTGTCACAGCAACTGGAACTGGTCCAACAAATCTTGTGTCCTCAACAAGTGACTGGTTCTATCCTCTCCCTCTCCTTACTTACAGTTTGTCTTCGAGAAGTCATTGCCTGCTTGCACTACCTGTTTGACTTCACTATGTGACTACTATCATTGTTTGGCTTCATACTATCTTCCATCCTGATCTATACTACCTAGCTGCTATTAGTCTACGTGCTTTCACTTCACTGCATACTTGACTATGGCTTGCTTAGTGTAGTCTACCTTCCGCTGCATATCAATAGGTTCATTTCTATTGTTTGTCTTCAGAACTCTCATGTTTTGAAGACTTTCATAAAAATCGCCTATTCACCCCCCCTCTAGCCGATAACTAGCACTTTCAATTGGTATCAGAGCAAGGTACTCCCTTGTTCTGTGTGATTCGGTTTAACCACCTGGAGTTTTAGCTATGTCGACTGCAGGGATAATCAAATTCTCCGCTTCTTGCCCTGTCTTCGATGGAACTGAATATTCCTACTGGAAGAACAAGATGCGCATGCATCTTGAAGCCATTGATGTCGACCTCTGGTATGTCGTCAAGAATGGCGTTCCCAAGACTGGTGAAGGTGTCACCCCTGCTGATGTCAAGAAGTTCATTCAACTGGATTCTACTGCCAAGAACATCATCTGTGGTCATCTGACCAAAGGACAGTATGGCCGTGTGAGTGCTCTGGAAACGTCGAAGCTAGTCTGGGACTGGCTCTCCAAGGTCAACGAAGGCGTCTCAACCCAGAGAGATCAAAGGATCAGTGTTCTTCGCAACCTATTCAACCACTTCAAGAGAAACGACAATGAGAATGTCCAGCTCACATTTGATCGCCTCACTGACATCACAAATGAGCTTCGTGCTCTCGGCGCCACTGAGATCACCAAGCATGAAATCGTCAAGACACTGCTGAGATCACTTGACAACTCGTTTGACACCCTTGCCCTGATGATACAAGAACGCCCTGACTTCAAGACACTCGATCCGTCTGACATACTTGAGAGGCCCAACACACATGAGTTCCAGCTATCTGAGAAAAGAGATATCTATGGTCCCAACTATGGCCGAACTCGTGCTTTGAAGGCAAAAGTTGTTTCCTCATCTGAAGAAGAATCTGACTGCAGTTCTGATGATCCTGAAGACATTGGAAAGGAACTTGCTATGCTTGTGAAGAAGTTCCAGAAGTTCACTAAGAAGAAGGGCTTCAGAAAGTCTTCACGATCCAGCTCAAGAAATGATGAAGCTTCCACTCATGACTACAAGAAGAGAACATGTCACAAGTGCAAGAAACCTGGACACTACATCTCTGAGTGTCCATAGTGGGACAATGAGAACAAGAAGAAGAAGAAGAAGAGCAATATGATTCTGATGACAAGAAGAAGAAGAAATCCTTAAAGTCTTCTTCCAAGTCCTCATCCAAGTCTTCATCTCATAAGAAGAGCTCATCTGGCAAGGCTCGTGCTTTTGTTGGCAAGGAGATGGACTCAGAGGAGGAGTCTGCTTCTGAGGAGGCGGAGGTGGAGTCTGAGGAGGAGTCCGACCCTGGCGTTGCAAGTCTGGCTCTAGCTACAGCCTACGTTGCCAAGTCCATCTTCAACACTGAACACAATGGCCCCGTCACCAACGCTGATGCTAATGACAAGGACGACTATGCTCCCACCTACTGCTTCATTGCACGCGGTGCCAAGGTAAAATCACGCGATGCTTACTTTCAAACATCAAGTGAAGATGACTCTGATTGTGAATCCAAACCCAGCTACAAAACACTTGCTAAAATTGCAACTGAACAACGGAAAGCTATGGAACATACTCAAAAACTGTTAGACAAAAGCGATGACCTGTTGGACGCGGAAATGACCCGTTCTCAGTCCTTAATTGAAGACATAAAAAATCTTCATGTTAAGTACCAGGTGAAAGATCGTGGATGTCGCCTAGAGGGGGGGGGGGTGAATAGGCGCTTTAAAATAATTACGGTTTAGGCTTGAACAAATGCGGAATAAACCTAGCAGTTAATTTGACAAGCACAAAACCTACAACAACTAGGCTCACCTATGTGCACCAACAACTTATGCTAAGCAAGATAAACAACTAAGTGATAGCAAGATATATGACAAGAAACAATATGGCTATCACAAAGTAAAGTGCGTAAGTAAAGGGTTCGGTTAAGAGATAACCGAGGCACGTGGAGACGACGATGTATCCCGAAGTTCACACCCTTGCGGATGCTAATATCCGTTTGGAGCGGTGTGGAGGCACAATGCTCCCCAAGAAGCCACTAGGGCCACCGTAATCTCCTCACGCCCTCGCACAATGCAAGATGCCGTGATTCCACTAAGGGACCCTTGAGGGCGGTCACCGAACCTGTACAAATGGCAACCCTTGGGGGCGGTCACCGAACCCGTACACTTTGGCAACCCTTGGGGGCGGTCACCGGTACCCGTCAAATTGCTCGGGGCGATCTCCACAACCTAATTGGAGACCCCGACGCTTGCCCGGAGCTTTACACCACAATGATTGAGCTCCGAACACCACCAACCGTCTAGGGCGCCCAAGCACCCAAGAGGAACAAGCTCAAGGGCACCAAGCACCCAAGAGTAATAAGCTTCTCAACTTGTAACTTCCACGTATCACCGTGGAGAACTCAAACCGATGCACCAAATGCAATGGCAAGGGCACACGGAGTGCCCAAGTCCTTCTCTCTCAAATCCCACCGAAGCAACTAATGCTAGGGAAGAAAATGAGAGGAAGAACAAGAAGGAGAACACCAAGAACTCCAAGATCTAGATCCAAGGGGTTCCCCTCACATAGAGGAGAAAGTGATTGGTGGAAATGTGGATCTAGATCTCCTCTCTCTTTTCCCTCAAAAACTAGCAAGAATCCATGGAGGGATTGAGAGTTAGCAAGCTCGAAGAAGGACAACAATGGGGGAAGAACACGAGCTCAAGAGATAAGGTTCAATGGGGAAGAAGACCCCCTTTATAGAAGGGGAAAAATCCAACCGTTATGTGCTTAGCCCGCACACGAGCGGTACTACCGCTCTGGCGGAAGAAGCAGGGAAAAGGAGCAACCAAACATGAACCTTGGGGCGGTAGTACCGCTTATAAGCGGTACTACCGCGTACCCCAGCGGTACTACCGCTGGAGGAGCAGAACACGGGACCAAAAAATAGTAGCGGTACTACCGCCCGACCGGAGCGGGTACTACCACTTATAGGCGGTACTACCGCCCATCAGGGCGGTACTACCGCTTATAGGTGGAACTGCCGCGCCTTACTGCCGTGCAACTACTGCAAAACTCGACACGAAAAATGCAAGACCCAAAATCGAGGCGGTACCAGCGCGGAACCGTAGCCGTACTACCGCTTATGGCCATAGGCGGTACTACCGCTTTGGACAGCGGTACTACCGCTTGGGGTGATAAGCGGTACTGCCGCTCTGGCCGCGGTACTACCGCTAGGAAACCAAAACTGCCATAACTTCTGCATATGAGCTCCGAATTGAGCAAACTCAAGCTTTATAGTAAGAAGAGGCAGGGGAGGTATGCCAAAAAATAGAGGAGTGAAACCTCCAACCGAGAAGAACCGGCATAACCTCCAACATCGAAAACATCATAGAAGATGCGAGTGAACTCCGTTTTCGATGAACTCGAGCTTGTCATCAAGATGACCATAAGCTCCAAAACTCACAAAGAGAAGAACCAAACAAGAACCAACAAAGATGATGCAAGGATGCAATGGTTTGAGCTCTCTATGAACGATACGATCAAGCTACTCATCGAGAGCCCCCCTTGATAGTACGGCAATCGATCCTATAACCCGGTCTCCCAACTACCATCATGAGACCGGTAAAATAGAAAACCTATCAAGAGCAAACCTTTGCCTTGCACATGGTCCACTTGAGCTAGATGATGACGATCTTGACTCCCTCAAGTTGGACCACCTTTCTTGGTTGTGTTGGCTCGATGAAGACTAGTTGATTGCTCCCCCATACTCCACTATGGGTGAGCCACTCTTCCGCACATCTTCACTAGTCCATTGTCACCACGATGGACGGCAAGCTTCAAGCATTTGATCTCTTCATGATGCTTCACTTGAACTTGCGCACCGCAACATCTTCATAAGTCCATTGTCGCCACAATGGACGGCAAGCTTCAAGCATTTGATCTCTTCATGATGCTTCACTTGAACTTGCACACCGCAACCTAACCCCACAAAGAACTCTCACAAAGATCATGGGTTAGTACACAAAGCGTAATCGACAATGCTTACCACACCATGGGATCGCTTGATCCCTCTCGGTACATCTTGTGCGCTTTGTGTGTTGATCAACTTGATTCACTCTTGACTTAGTCTTGATCAACCTTGACTCTTTCCAACTCTCTTCATTTGGATGATGTCTTGAAGGTAAACATGAATGATCACACAATCTTCTTCTTCAAGACATGCTTGCAATAAGCTCTACTCTCACATGACCAATCTTTGGATAATTCCTTAACAACACCTTGGTCACCACATAAACTCCTTGAAACCAACACATGGACTTCAAGAAAAGCCTATGGACAAATCCTTCAAATATAACTCAAGGCAACCATTAGTCCATAGAGATTGTCATCAGTTACCAAAACCAAACATGGGGGCACCGCATGTTCTTTCACCAGGAACTTGAAAGTCGTCATGAAACGCTCTCAACCACTCATGAAAAGCTTTCCTATGATTATCTTCAAAGGAAGGAAGAGCTTGAGAAATTGAGAGCGGCTCATGAAGATCTTCAAAAAGAGGATGAGTCACTTCGCGCTCAACAGACCAGTCCTGCTCAGGAAGGTTTTGAACCACCATGTCTAAAATGCCTTGAGTGTGATAACGCTACTTCTGTTGCTGAATGTTCTACTGCTGCCACTGTTGCAATATCTTCAACTATTGATGTGGTGACTAACCCCTCTGCTGAGGATACCACTACTATTGCTGATGAAAATGTTAGGTTGAAGACATTGCTTGAAATAGGGATGTACAAAAGTCTCAAAGGGCATCATACACTGTGCGATGTCCTCAAAAAGCAGATTCTGAACCGAAACCCTAGGAAAGAGGGTGTTGGGTTCGAGAGGAAAATGAATGTTGATGGCTCCTACTGGTAGCCTGAGCAGTATCCCAAAACCACATGGGTTGCTGCAAAGGGACCTTCAGTGGATCCATCCACCTTATCTGGCTTCACTTGTGCTAACCCTATTATGATTGATGAATCCTTTGATACAAACTATAAACTCTTTAAGAATCAGAATGGTGAAGTGTTTGCCAGGTATATTGGTACTAACTGCAGGAATGGGCCACCTATGAAGAAGATCTGGGTTCCCAAAAGTTGTCTTGAGAATCTTCCTGTGAATGTCATCATGACACCGCCTGGGAAGAAGACAAATCCCAGACCAAAGGCTTCATATGGTCCAAAGGCTTCACACAGACAGAGGACTCACCTGAGTCACCCTAACGCCAATGTTTTGCAGGGAAATCATACTCAGACTTATGAATATGAGCATGTTTCTTCAAACCGCTATGTTCATAACTAAGAACTTTTCTGCTTATTCATATGAGTACTATTCACCTCCTGCAAGGCTATTTGCTAGGGCTTCAAATCCGAAGTTCTTAGCTGCTGCACTTAGACTTATTGCTTCTAAGCCACCCCTGAAGATGTGGGTGGTTAAGAAGAATTAACTTTCTTTTGCAGGGAAAGGTCTGCAGCCGGAAATCAAAGGCGTCTGATGCTAATGTTGGGGACCTAAAACATCTTGTAGGGTGCAAGATCAAATGCCCAAATGGTCTTACTATGTATTTTGTTCCTGAATCGCTTGCCAATCATCCTATCAGTCCTAATCTTGATCTGAGCTTTGATAATCCTCTTGTGCGTCAAATGTTTATGCTTCACAATACTCTTGGTGAAGCCTATCCCCCTAACTGTACTGTAGGGTATGACACCTCATGCTTCAGAATGGATTATGGACAGCGGATGCACTAATCATATGACTGGTGATCGAAGTCTTCTCATGGACTCAACCTTACGTCCATCTAACAAGAGTCACATCACATTTGCTGACACTGGTAAAAGCAAGGTATTGGGTCTAGGTAGAGTTGCAATCTCAAAGGATCAGCACATGGATAAAGTGATGCTTGTTGAATCCCTTGGTTTCAACTTAATGTCTGTCTCAATGCTTTGTGACTTGAACATGATTGTGATATTTGGAAAATATCGTTGCCTTGTACTAATGGAATATGACAAGTCTCTAGTCTTTGAAGGGTACCGGAAAGATGATCTGTATATGGTAGATTTCTCAGCAAGACCACAGCTTGCAGTATGTCTTCTAGCAAAAGCATCAGAGTGCTGGCTCTGGCATCGAAGGCTAGGGCATGCTGGCATGAGGAACTTACACACTCTCGCAAAGAAGAAGCATGTCATAGGCATCGAGGGCGTCAAGTTCAAGAAGTATCACTTGTGCGGTGCCTGCGAAGCTGGAAACATGACTAGGGCCAAGCATCCCTCGAAGACAATCATGACGACATCTCAACCCTCCGAGCTGCTACACATGGACTTATTTGGCCCTACTCACTACTCTACTCTCACTACTACTGCTTGTCTCTATGGCTTCGTCATTGTTGATGATTATTCCAGATATACATGGGTGCATATAATTCTCTACAAGATTGAAGTGCAGGATGTCTTCAGATGCTTCGCCAACCGTGCCATGAACAATTATGGCGTCAAGATCAAGCATATCAGAAGTGACAACGGCACAGAGTTCAAGAACACCGGCCTCGATCTTTACCTGGATACATTGGGCATCACTCATGAGTTCTCAGCTCTGTACACACCTCAGCAGAATGGCATCATGGAGCGCAAGAACAAAACGCTGATTGAGATGGCACGGACAATGCTTGATGAATACAAGACTCCAAGAAAGTTCTGGCCTGAAGCTATTGATACTACATGCCATGTCATCAACCGTGTTTATCTTCATAAGCTTCTGAAGAAAACATCCTATGAACTCCTCACTGGTAAGAAGCCAAATGTCAGTTACTTCAGAGTATTTGGTGCTAGGTGCTGGATCAAGGATCCACATCACACTTCAAAATTTGCACCGAAAGCACATGAAGGTTTTATGCTTGGTTACGGAAAGGATTCACACTCCTACAGAGTCTTCAACCTCTTTCACTATAAAGTGGTTGAAACTGTGGATGTGCGATTCGATGAGACTAACGGCTCGCAAAGAGAGCACCTGCCAAATGTGCTAGATGAAGTTCCACCTAGTGAATCCATCAAGCTAATGGGAACTGGAGAAATCATACCATCTGAAGCACAGCCTGAAGTGGAACTTATCATTTCTGCACCTAATCAACCTGAAGACAATGCTCAGCCCGAAGACAACCCTCCTAACAATGACAATGATCAGCAAGAGCAAAATCTTCGTCTGGTTCATCCTCGTGTTGCAAATGAAGTACATATTGAGAAGATAATTGATAGCATCAATGCGCCTGGTCCACTCACTCGTTCAAGAGCAACACAGCTAGCAAATTTCTGTGGGCACTTTGCATTTGTCTCAATATCTGAACCCAAGAAAGTTGCTGAAGTCTTCATGGAACCTGAATGGATTCAAGCTATGCAAGAAGAGCTTCAACAGTTCAAGCTGAACAATGTCTGGGAACTTGTGAAGCGTCCTGACCCTCGCAAGCACAACATAACAGGCACAAAATGGATATATCGCAACAAGCAAGATGAGCATGGTCAAGTTGTCAGAAACAAGGCTCGCCTTGTTGCTCAAGGATACACTCAAGTTGAGGGGATTGACTTCGATGAAACGTTTGCTCCCGTGGCTAGGATTGAAGCTATTCGCATATTACTAGCCTATGCAAATCATCACAACATCCTGTTCTATCAAATGGATGTGAAGAGTGCATTTCTCAACGGAAAGATTGAAGAAGAAGTGTATGTTGCACAACCTCCTGGCTTTGAAGATCCAAAACATCCTGATATGGTGTACAAGCTAAACAAGGCACTGTATGGCCTCAAACAAGCCCATCGCGCTTGGTATGATACACTCAAAGACTTCCTGAAGAGCAAAGGCTTCAAACCTGGTTCCCTGGATCCCACACTCTTCACGAAGACATATGATGGTGAACTGTTTGTGTGCCAAATATACGTGGATGACATTATCTTCGGCTGCACCAACCAGAAATACAGTGATGAATTTGGACACATGATGCAAGAGCAATATCAAATGTCAATGATGGGTGAGCTGAAGTTCTCCCTTGGTCTTCAAATCCGTCAACAAAGCAATGTCATCTTCGTATCTCAAGAGAAATATCTCAAAGATTGCCTGAAGAAGTTTGGAATGCAAGACTGCAAAGGTTACACGACGCCAATGCCAACCAAGAGTCATCTGGGTCCGGACGCCAATGGTAAAGAGTTCGATCAAAAGGTATACCGCTCCATGATTGGTTCTTTACTTTATTTATGTGCATCTAGGCCAGATATTATGCTTAGTGTTTGCATGTGTGCTCGATTCCAAGCGGCACCAAAGGAATCGCATCACTTAGCTGTGAAGCGAATTCTTCGATATTTGGCTTACACCCCAACATTAGGATTATGGTATCCAAAGGGCTCAGAGTTTGATCTAGTTGGATTTTTGGATGCTGACTATGCTGGTGACAAGGTGGATCGCAAGTCTACATCAGGCACATGTCACTTTCTGGGACGATCGCTCGTCTGTTGGTCTTCAAAGAAGCAGAACTGTGTATCACTCTCCACTGCTGAATCTGAATACATTGTTGCTGGATCTTGCTGCGCTCAGCTTCTATGGATGAAGCAAATACTCAAGGACTATGGCATCCATCTGAAACAAGTACCACTCTACTGCGACAACGAAAGCGCCATCAAGATTGCCAACAACCCAGTTCAGCACTCGAAGACAAAGCACATTGAAATTCATCATCACTTTCTCAGAGATCATGTTATGAAGGAAGATATTGACATCATTCACGTCAACACTGAAGAGCAATTGGCAGATATCTTCACAAACCCCTTGTATGAGAAAAGGTTTTGCAAGTTGCGGTGTGAGCTAAATATCTTGGAATCCTTGAATGTCCTGTGATCAGGCACACATCCTAACACTTATGCATGTTGATGACTTAGATGTGCAACACACGAAGTAAAGTATATCTTCAATCAATGAAGACTTACACTCTAAGTGTGAATACATTAACGCGGAATTTGACTTCGGAGCGCCACGATAATTGTGCGCCGTGTCTAGGTCTAATACTTCCTATACGGTGGGTAACGCCACCACCAAATCTTTGTTTGAAGTGTTTCTCCTGGCGTTACATTTGCTATGTCTTCGCATTTGGTTTGTCTTCAATATCAACATGACTTCATGTTTATCTTCACAATGTTGATTTGGTCTTATTCTGATATATACATATGTTAGTGTTCTGTCCTCTACAGCATTCACTTATAACCATGTCTTCTCGTTTGAATCTTTTGAACTAAGTGAATGTGATCGGACCCTAACCTCTCTATGCTTTCTACCTCAAACTCTATCTATCCAAATCATATGCATTCTGTTGGAACTGTCGAATGTCTTCTCTGCGTCCTTGTCAGCAGAAGATACAGAGACAAACATTAAATCTGTTTTAAATGCTGAATTCTTATTGCCTGAAACCCGGAGAAGCCGGAACGACCACCCGACAGTCTAGGCGTGTGTGGGAACATGGGACAACTCCCAATGTGTTGCATGTTCGCCACGTGTCCCTCAGATGTGAACCGCCAGGGGCACCTGCGTAATTGCGCGGTGCCGTCCCTCTCCCTATAAATGCACATCCCATCGCGGTCAAAACACTTCTTCCACCTCTCCACCTCAACAAACCCTAGCGCCACTGCTAGCTCACGACGACGCCGGCGACGAAGCGCTTAGCTGCCGCAACCTCACCGACGCCGTCTTCACGCCGACCGCGGACATCGTCTTCTCCGCCGCCGCCGTAGGTGTCCTCCGTCGCCAAATTAGGGCACGGAAGATCGAACTGCTCGGCCTCATCTTCTACTCCGTCTAGCAGTTCATCATGTGGTATATTAAAACTCTCTTTTTACCGTCTTTTTTATCCTAAAGATTCATCCTTTCTACCAAAAGTAGTTTCTGCCTCCACAAATTTGGATCTATCCTGTTCTGCATCTCATATGATGCCAAGTATATTCACTTATGCTTCACATGTGGTTAGATTCCTCACTTGTACTTATTCTTGAATTCATACAAATCTGGAACCAACTCTCAACATATAAGTGAATGTCTTCGCGCTATGAGGTCAATGTCTTCTAAACTGATTTATCTTCAAAATCTTCTGAGAATGCATATGACCTCTTCCCCTTCCCTCGCATCTCTAATGCTGTCACAGGTACATGTCCATGGGAGAATCCCTTGGTTCTCATAGTCTGCATTCATTTGCAGAATTCTTACAGCATCATATCAACTCTCCCGAAGCCAGTTCCTATCTGACCAGCAGACGGAAGCCTTTGATAGTGTTGAAGCCATTCAGTCTGAACTTCATGGCAATAGATAAGTCAGCAAGGAAGGGTGGCAGACAGCGCCGTGGGAATACATCGAAGGATTTGCCACCAGATCTCTATGAGCTGTACAAGACAGATCCAGAGGAAGACTACAATCAGCGCAAAACACGAATCCAATGGATTCGAAGATATTGGGCAGAACAATGGTACAAGTACAGGTTCGTGACCCAGGAATATGCTGAGAAGAATGCCATCAAGCGACCCTGGGGAGACATCTTGTACAAAAATCTTCCACCAAGGTCCAGAGCTGAAGCCATTGATCAAGGCTTCTACCCTTGCATGGTCCGTGGACCGCAGCCTGCTGATGCCGACCCATCTTCATTGCTATGGTGTCGTGACGACAATCTGTTTAAGCGCAACTTCCAGTTTGCCAAGAACTCGGCCAAAAAGAACAAGAAGTCGCGGGGATAAGACTTCAATCCTGGTCCCTCTGCTCCTCGTGCCGATGGCACACGCGAAGCTGAACCCAATCTTGGTGGGCCCTTCTACAATCTAGAAGGTCTCATCACTCATATCATGGTTCAAGGGACTGCCGTGGATCAACCTGCAGACGACGCTGATTCTGACGAAGCGCCTGCACCACCGAAGCCTAAAAAGCTGAAGAATCCCAACACTTCGAAGCCATCCCTTGCACCAAAAGCTTCGCGAGCGAAGCCTCTGGCCGCTGCTCCTCTTGCACCAAGTGTGCAGTCAGAAGATCTCTCACGCATCTCCAAGTCTGAGAAGAAGAAAAAGAAGCCCATGCACACCACTGGTTCAGCTGTGACCCCTGCTGCTGTTCTGAGGAATGAGGACGACACCATTGATCTGTCGAGTGACGACGATCTTGCTGATGACGCTCTTGAACTGCTGATAAAGAGCAAGCAAGAGGCAGAAATCTTCAATGATTTGCCTCTCTTTGACGTGGAAGTGTTAAACAATTTCATTGATGAGTGGTTTGATACCCCCAATCTCAGCTTTGATGATCTGCAACTTCCCGTCGGCCTAAGCGTCTCCTTTCATGGCGCCATTGCTCCTGAGCTGGCTCTTGCTCAGAAAATTGTTGAGCTGAAGCACAAGATCAACTATGAAAAGGCTCAGTTCAAGAAGCACATGGCCAAGCTCAGCGTAACAGACGTCCAGAACTTCAAGGTCATGCTGCATGAGCTCAAGGAAGCGTTTCACAAGAAACGTGAAGAAGCCAAAGGTTCTCGAGAGCGAATGAAGCTTCTGGCTGCAAAGTGTGTTCAAGCTTACAATGAAGCTGAGAAGCGCAAGGCACTTGGGCATCCTGGCATCGACCCTAAGATGGCTGCCAAGTAGAAGAAGCCTACTGTGGACCAAGCTGAACCACCCAGGCGGGAAGAACCTCACATTGTCTTCCCCGCTACTATGACAGGTGTGAAGCCTAAGGTCCCCATAGTGGCTTCAGAGCTTCAGAAGACAAGGGCAGCTGAAGCCAAAGCCAGAAAGCGCAAGACCAAGAACACCATTGACGATGCTCCACCCACCAAGAAGCGCAAGACCAAGAAGAAAGATCGGGCTGCTCCCACAGAGCCCCTTGTTGTCGAGCCAATTTCTGTTGCTCGTCCTGCATCTGGACAACAAGAACGTCGTTTGATAGTTCATGAGCCTGCTTCCCCGGAGGCTCCTGAAGCTGAAGACATTGCAGCTATTGACCCCACCACAGCTAAAGACATGGGTCAACACGACAATGTAGAAGATGATGAAGTCCTTCCTTAGATCGAGCACAATGTGGTATCATCGCCTGTTCTTACGAACAACGAACTCATCAGCATTGGTTGTCCTTTGACGCCAATTGCTTAGGATGACTCATGGGCTGATCACCCACAAAACTCACCCCGTGAAGAAGAAACGCCAACTACTCCCCCAACTCAAGTCACCGCTCTGGTGCTTGAAGATGATGAATTTGAGGCCCAACCTACTCCATCTCCACAAGCGTCGCCAGCTTTCCGCAGGCTTCGTAAGGGACCAAGGCCTCAAGTCACTTTGTCGAGTGTTCCAGAAGGAGAAGAGCGCCAATCGGTATCACGCAAAGTATTTCCTGAAGCCTCTCCAACTGTGAACAACTCCGAGTCTGAAGCCAACGCGGCTGAAGATATTCCGGCTACATCAGCCGATGACCAAGAAGAACCAAGAGTTGAAGAAGATCGTGTTGCTACACCCCCAACCAACCCTGAAGTTGTTCTTGAGGAGAACATGTCCGACCCTCCAGCTACCCAAGTGGAGGTTAACAATACTGAGGCGGCCACCAACACCAACACTAAAGTCAATGACGTTGTCATGGCTGAAGCCAATGTGGCGCCTGCAGTTAATGTGGTGCCTGAAGTGATTGCACCTGAAGCCAATGCTGCACCTGAAGCAAATCTGTAGCCTGAAGTTAGTGCCAATGCCACTGCTCCAGTACCGCCTCCAAGGCCACACACTATCGAGCAAGCATACAATTATGGTCAGCTGGTCACTGTCAGATGGCCCATTCTGGTTTCTCCTCCTGCTACTGGTCCGCAATTTGACTATCATGTCGAGCATCCAGAAGCCAAAGCCAAGACTGCCCAGGTTTCCAGGTACTTCCACTTCACCAGGGTCCTTCAATGCAAATGGCTTCATTGTGCACAACACTTTCTTTGATAGCGCCAAGAACCCCTATTCCAAGCCAAGGATTTCATCTGATCGGTTCTGGAGCTATCAGCAACGCAACTACTACTCATGTGTTCTCTATGATCAAGGGCGCATCTTCCCTCATATGCGTCTTGACTGTGAAGCCATTGTTGGATTGCCATGCCTTGAAGAAGCCCTTGACTGCTTCCGTGATGTTGGATTGCTGAATTTTGTGATTGATAAGGAGCATTGGAATGAAGAGCTTTTGCTGCAATTCTATGCCACCCTCCACATTCGCGGCTACAACAAGGATCCGAAGACATGGGTCCTTGAGTGGATGACAAGCAACGTACACCATGAAGCTAAAGCTCTTGACATTATTGAGCTCACTGGTCTGCCCACTCCAGGTGAACTTTATGAACCTAGTTGTCAGCTTCACCGCAATGCATTGGAGAGCATCTTTCAGAAGCCAGAGCCCAACATGAGCCAAATGCTGAGCATGATGAAGCCTCTGCCACATGACGCTGATTACCCAAAGGAGTTCTTTGTTGAAGACCTAGAGTATCTGCCCCGCACTATTTATCATATCATCAGGCGCACTCTATGGCCTGTCAAAGGACATTCTTCAGCAGCGAAACTTGAAGGAGCAATGAAGACTTTGGTCTTTTATATCTTCAACGGCATCAACTTCAATGCTCAAGACTTCTTTATCAGGCAGTTGGCTGCATCAGGCTCTGATCTCTTTGGACTGAAGTTCTACGCTCCATGGGTTATGCGCCTCATCAAGCTTCATTCAGCTGTCAACTATCAGCCCTCTGCTCGCAACCATCTGATCTTTCTGCCAGAGGTTGATATGTCTGTTGAAGCCATATACCCGAGCCTGCCAAGGAGCCTGTTTGTCTTCACAATGCTGATCACCAACGCTTCACACAACCCATTGAAGGAGTCCAGGCCATCACTTGTGTTTATCCTTTGGCTGGCAATACACGCTTACCTCACCGTGCTCAAACTGAAGCCACTGAAAGCACTATTGCTCAAAGGCCCCGGAAGCGATCTCGTGTTCTCAATGACCGAGAGCTTCTCGTTGCCCTACATTAGAAACAGGATAAGCATCACTACTGGCTGAAGCGGCAGATGCAAAGCCTCTTGGTGGATGTCAATCACATTCGCAATCTTGCCACCAAGAATGCCTTTGTTACACAACCTGCCGGAGGTCATGGAAGAGTTTGACATTGCTGAGTGCTGAAGCAGATCTTCAAGACGATGGCTTCACTGAAAGATTCAAGTTTGACTCCACTCCTCCAAGGAATGCTGTCTTGCGTCGAACTCCCTCTCTTGAAGACTCTGATTATTCCTCCTCAGCAGCAACGGTGAATGCCAGAGTCATAGATGATCAAGATGATGCTACCTCACCACCTCCAACTTCAGCGCGTATCGACACCGCACCAAGTTCTTCTGCACCGCCAAACCCCGACTCCGACCCTGCAGCTTCTCCTACTCCTTCTGGGAATGAGTAGAGGTTCTATGTCTTCAAACCTTTTTTGTCCTTACTGACAAAAGGGGGAGAAGCATATGAGTTGATAGTCTTCAAGCGGGTCCATATGGGCGGTTGCTTTATATTTTTCCTAGTGTTTACAACTCTCGCTTTTGATACATTTGGTTCTTTGAGTTGTAACACTTAAACTTGATGGTCGTCTGCTACTTGTTTGCTATTCTGTGATGCGATGATAAATTCCGCATGTGCGATGATAAATCCCGCACGAAGTCATATTGCAGACGTCCATTTTTCATTATGCATGTCATTATCTTCGTTATATCAAATCATGCATGATGAATTGTCTTCATAAGTTCAAGAGGATCTCCACAAGTACAACCTGCCATGTGCATTTGCATTCCAAAAGCAAATTACTTGTATGCACATCTTTAGGGGGAGCCTTTTGCTACTTATGAAGACAATACCTAAAATCCTTTACAATTTCACATACTTTTATCCCCGTTGAAAACTTCAACCAGTTCGTCATCAATCACCAAAAAGGGGGAGATTGTAAGTGCATCTAGTGCCACCCCTAGTTGGTTTTGGAGTATTGACTACAAACCTGGTCGAGCGAAGACAATGAGAGCAAATCTTATCTAGAGCTGGATGAGTCAGCTTTACTTGCAGCCCAAGTCAAGCTGCCGCGTGTGTTTGAAATCTGACCGTTGGAACACGTGTCAGTTCCTTAGTGACCCAGGGTCATTTCGGACAAATCAGGTCGGGTTGCCTAGTGGCTATAAATAGCCCACCCCCTACACCATAAATTGGTGGCTGCTCAGAGTTAGTGCACGGCTTTTGTCGTTTGAGAGCAACCCACCTCCGAAGCTTTTGAGAGAGAGAAATCCTTGCGAGGACAAAGCCCAAACACCCAGAGCCAAAGAGTGTTAGGCATCACTGAATTCTTTCTGTCCGCATGACCTGAAGACTTGTTACACTTGAGGACTGTGAATCCTCCAGCCGGTTAGGCGTCGCGTTCTGAGCATCCAAGAGTCATTGTGGATCACCGGTGAACAAAGTCTGTGAAGGTTTGGAAGTCTACCTTGAAGACTTACCAGAGTGATTGGGCGAGGACTGGGTGTCCTTAGCTCAAGGGGAATAAGGTGAAGACGCGGTCTTCTGAGTTGAATCTCAGCCTCCCTAACCAGACGTACAGTTGTCACAGCAACTGGAACTGGTCCAACAAATCCCGTGTCCTCAACAAGTGACTGGTTCTATCCTCTCCCTCTCCTTACTTACAGTTTGTCTTCGAGAAGTCATTGCCTGCTTGCACTACCTGTTTGACTTCACTGTGTGACTACTATCATTGTTTGGCTTCATACTATCTTCCATCCTGATCTTTACTACCTAGCTGCTATTAGTCTACGTGCTTTCACTTCCTTGCATACTTGACTATGGCTTGCTTAGTGTAGTCTACCTTCCGCTGCATATCAATAGGTTCATTTCTATTGTTTGTCTTCAAAACTCATGTTTTGAAGACTTTCATAAAAATCGCTAATTCACCCCCCTCTAGTCGATAACTAGCACTTTCATCTTGCCTCCTTGAAAAAGGCTATTGACTCTTGCGAAGAGTTGATGAATGATAAAAGTAAGCTTGTGAAGTCTAATACTTGTCTCTCTAAGGATTGTGAGCTCCTATCCGTGTCCCTCAAGACTAAGGAAGAAGAGCTCACCCTTCTTAAAAAGAGTTTTGAGACACTCAAGCTTACTTATCTTGAAACTCTAGCCAAGGCTTATTCTTCTCCTATTATCAATGTTGATGCATGTACTACTAACTCTAGTAGTGATCTAGCATCTATTCTTGAGGAGAATCACGTTCTCAAGGCTCAAATCGAGAAAGGTCTCATGACATGTGCTCAAGGTCAAAAGAGCCTTGATGAGGTATTGAGGCAACACAACGAGGTGTTTGCCAAAAAGGGGCTCGGGTTTGATCCAAGCGCAAGCAAGAAGAAGACGTCTTCTCAAAAGTGCACCACCCCTCTAAAAGAAACTTTTGTACGAGAAGGGCACAAGGAGAAAGGTAAGGTTGTTAGTGGGAAGGCCACAAGGGGCATACCCACTCTCAACAATCCAAAAGAGTTCATGCCTCCATCCTATGTACTTCATAAGACTAAGGATGGAGAAGTTTATGCAAAGTTTGTTGGTCCTCAAAATGCATTTAGGTTTTATGCTATTTGGGTCCCTAAGACCCTTGTGACTAACCTGAGAGGTCCCATTGCAAAATGGGCGCCTCTAACCAAGTCATAATTGTGTGTAGGTTGCTTTCTCTAGTGGAGTAAAACGGGTGATTGACAGTGGATGTGCAAATCATATGACCGGAGATAGCAAATTGTTCTACGATTTCATGGAAGTTATTCAACCATTTATGAGCATTATGTTTGGTGGAGGATCAAAAGGACAGGTACTTGGTTTGGGCAAGGTGGCTATCACAAATGACATGTCTCTTGCAAATGTCATGCTTGTCCAATCCAATAAATACCATTTTCTTTCTGTTCGCTAATTGTCTTCTGTTGGTTATGATACACTCTTTGGACTAACGGATGTGAAAGTCTTTAAGAGAGATACTCTCGAAGTGGCCTTTGTTGGAGAGTTGGATGGCAACTTTTACATGGTTGATTTCTCGAAAGAGAGCACATTCCATGCAACTTGTCTAATGGCCAAGGCCGACAAGGGTCGGCTATGGCATCGCCGGTTAGCCCATGTCGGCATGAGAAATCTTCAGGATCTCTTAAAGGGTAATCACATCCTTGGACTAACCAATGTCTCTTTTGAGAAAGATCGTGTGTGTAGGGCATGCATAGCTGGGAAGCAACATCAGTCAAAGCACCCACCCAAGAATATTGTGTCTACTTCAAGGCCTTTGGAGCTCCTTCATGTGGATCTTTTTGGGCCTCCTTCACGGGATAGTCTTGGTGGGAAAAAGTATGGGCTTGTCATTGTTGATGATTACTCAAGATATGCATGGGTTTTCTTCCTCAAATCCAAGGACGAGACGAAGATCACCTTCATTGATTTTGCCAAGCAAGCACAATGCAAGTTTGACAAAGAAATCTTGGCAATAAGAAGTGATAATGGCTCTGAGTTCAAGAACTACACCTTGGAAGAATTTCTTAGTGATGAAGGGATTGAACATCAATATTCAGCTCCATACACTCCCCAACAAAATGGTGTAGCAGAGAGGAAGAACCGCACACTTGTGGAGATGGCAAGGTCCATGTTGGATGAATACAAGTTGCCACATAGTTTTTGGGCCGAGCGTGTCAACACTGCATGACATGCATCAAACCGGCTCTTTCTCCGCACTATATCGGAAAAGACTCCATATGAGCTTCTAACTGGGAACAAGCCAAATGTCAAGTACTTTCGTGTATTTGGGTGGAAATGTTTCATCCTCAACAAAAGAGAACGGTTAGGAAAATTTCAATCCAAAACCATTGATGGCATATTTGTTGGCTATGGATCAAACTCTCACGCCTATAGAGTCTACAACAAATCCAATGGATGTGTTGTAGAAACTTGTGACGTGGTGTTTGATGAATTTAATGGCTCCCATGGGGAGCAAGTTGATCTAAGTGATGTAGGTGAAGAAGATTCTTCTCAAGATATCTTGACCATGGGTGTTGGTGCACTTCTTCCAATGGAACAAGAACCTCATGATGATGAAGAAGAAGATGGAAGCTTCACACATCATCAAACTACTTCAACACCCATACCACCACAAGCTCCTATTACTCAACCAATGCCCGTAGTTCAAGTACAAGATGATGATCAAGTTCCTCTTCAGGATAATCGTCAAGAACAAGATCATCCTCAAGGGCAAGAACAAGAAAGTACAATCATTGACAATGAACCTCAACAAATGCAAGGTGAAGAAGAAGATTTTCCACCACACATTAATGATCCATATGTTGAGGACGTGGATGATGGACATGAAGTTGAACCTCGCGAAACCTTAACCTCCATCATGCCTCGAGTGGCCGGTCGTGTTGATGTTGATAAAATCCTCACCGGCAGATCAAAAGGTAGAGTCACTCGTAAACAATTGACAAACTTTTGTGCTCACTTCTCGTTTGTGTCTAGTGTTGAGCCTCTGAAGGTACAAGAAGCATTAATGGACAACGATTGGCTCATTGCTATGCAAGAAGAGTTGAATAGCTTTGAGCACAACCAAGTGTGGTCATTAGTCAAGAGGCCAACTACGGAACACAACGTCATTGGAACAAAGTGGATTTTCAAGAACAAGCAAGATGAGAATGGTGTAATCATCCGCAACAAGGCAAGGTTAGTGGCACAAGGGTACTCACAAGTTGAAGGTTTGGACTTTGGTGAGACCTTTGCCCCCGTTGCCTGTCTTGAATCCATTCGCATCTTACTTGCTTATGCTGCTTTCAATGGTTTTACATTACATCAAATGGATGTGAAGAGTGCTTTCCTTAACGGTCCTCTACAAGAAGAAGTATATGTATCACAACCACCTGGGTTCGTTGATCCCGATCACAAATACTAGGTGTATAAACTTCATAAGGCTCTGTATGGCCTCAAACAAGCACCTCGTGCTTGGTATGATCATCTTAAGAAGTTTTTACTCGATGATGGTTTTGTGAGAGGGGTGATCGATCCCACTCTTTTTACTAAGAGGGACAAGGGTGATTTGATCTTATGCCAAATCTATGTAGATGATATCATTTTTGGTTCTCCTAACATTCATTTGTGCAAGAAGTTTGCGGCTTCAGTGACCAAGAATTTTGAAATGTCACTCAATGTGGATTTGAAGTTCTTCCTCGGATTTCAAATTCAACAATTTCAAGAAGGAATTTTCTTGTCCCAAGCAAAATACCTCAAGGATATCCTAGAGAAGTTTGGCATGTCTGATGCTAGTCCATGTAAGACACCCATGCCAACCAAAATTGCACTCACCGAAGACACAAATGGTACTCCTTTGGACCCATCTATTTACCGCTCTATGATTGGTTCATTGCTTTATCTTTGTGCATCTAGGCTAGACATCATGTTTAGTGTATGCATGTGTGCTAGATTTCAAGCTTCCCCTAGGGAAAGTCATCATAAGGCGGTTAAGCATATTCTTAGTTACCTTGTTCACACGCCAAAGTTGGGTCTATGGTACCCCAAGGATGCTAAGTTTGATCTCATTGGGTACACGGATGCGGATTGGGCTGGAGACAAAGTGGATCATAAGTCCACCTCCGGTGCATGTCAATTTCTTGGACGCTCCTTGGTAAGTTGGTCCTCAAAGAAACAAAAATGTGTTGCCCTCTCCACCGCCGAAGCTGAATACATTGCAACCGCCAATTGTGCAACTCAATTACTATGGATGAGGCAAACTTTGAAGGATTACGGTATCACCTATAGACATGTGCCTCTTCTATGTGATAATGGAAGTGCCATCAATATTGCTGAGAACCCCAAAGATCATACCCGCACCAAGCACATTGATATTAGGTATCACTTCTTGAGAGATCATGTGGAGAAGGGTGATATTGACATTGCTCATGTTGGCACAGATATGCAACTTGCAGATATTTTCACGAAGCCATTGGATGAAGCAAGGTTTTGTCAACTTAGGCATGAACTTGGTACCTTGGAGCTTGACAACATTATGTGAAAACTAGTATCCATGCATGCATTGTCATAATGTCTTGTCTCGATCTAGGCATATATTTAGGGGGAGACACTCAACTCATGAGTACTCTCACCCTATGAAATGCATAAAAAGAACAAACACTCTCAAAGCTACCATGTTATTCTAACTATGGAGCTTTCAATGATGAAGTAGTGATTATGCACCCAAAGTTCAAATTCTTGCGGTGCCATGTCACGTATACTCAAACATGGGATAGATCGGTGTGATCTATGTTTGGTGTTGTTGTTTCATTGACATAGGATACTCATTGCTTAATATATTGTGTCTTTGCATCCTACTACGTATTGAACTCATCATCTTCCCATCATTGTCATTTTCACCAACTATGACACCCTAGTTTTCTCAAAAATCCATAAGTGCTTTCGGTCGTCCGCTATGTACCGGACGTCCGTAAAATCCTCTCTGGTGCCATATTGCCAGTCGTCCGCTGAGGACGGACTTCTGCTAATTTTTTCCCTGGCCCAGGCACCGAACGTCCGTAGAACTCTAGTCGTCCGTAAAAAGTGTTCTGTTGTCCTCAGGCCGGTCATCCGGTCTGTCAAGACTTCCGTTAATTTTTTTTCCTGGTCCAGGCAATGGACGTCCGTAGAACCCCGGTCGTCCGGGCTTTTCTCGGGCACATATATATAGCGCGGGGTGCGGTTCGGGTCATTTTTTTACCCTAATCCCTTCGCTCCCCTCCTCTGTTCTCCACCGCCGCCGCCCCTGTCTCGCGGCTCCTCGCCACGGCCGCTCGCTGACGCCGCACCGCTAGGGTCGCCCCAGTCCCAGGCGTGGCCCATTGCCTGATTCTCTCCGGTCGTCGTCTTCCTCTGCGTTCTTCACTCCGAGGTCGAGATGCCCAAGACCAAGCACTCCGCGCGCAAGCAGGTCACTGGTGGGCCGTCTCGTATGTCTTGTCGTGGTGGCTCCGATGACTCCCAGGAGAGGGCTCGTCCTCGGAAGCGTGCCACCCACCCTCACAGCTCTTCTAGCAACTCCTCTTCGGAGGACTCCGACTTTGAGGATGAACTCGATGATTTGGAGTAGCCCGAGTTTGTTGCTGTTCGCACCTCCGCTCCCAAGCCAGGAACTCGTCGTCCCACCTTCAAGCCTCCACCCTCCTCCGGTGCAACCTCACGGTGATGCTCATCATATCTCTCTTGAACCTCCTTTACCACTCGGCCGCAACGTTAAGCGGTTCAACGAGGTTCCCATTTCTTCCTACCTTAAGTTGCGTCGTGATGTTGATCAATTTACGGTTGCTCGTGACTCTCGGGACAATTGTTTTCGCACAAATGTCCAAGCTAACATTTTTACCACTATCATCATTCCTAAAGGCCTGTCTCTCCATGTATGCATTGACTTAGAGCATATTCATACTCATCCGGCGAAATATCCAGGGGCTATTGAGCTCATTGAGTCATCTAATCTTGCTGCCCCATTTGCATTTCAACATGACTTTAACCAGACCGCCATCCATCAATTCTATGCCACATGTTACTTTGCTCCAAATAACACTGTCTCTTGGATGACCTCTGACGCTGTGCTCACGGCGTCGTATTCTCAATTTGTTGCTGCCGTTGGGTTTCCTGACACCGGTTTCAAAATCCACAAGGATGACCCCAACCATAGGCCCAAGGGCATTGATGTCTGTGCGGATCTTCTCAAACCAATAGAAGATATGACTAATGAGGAGAAACAAAAGGGTCTGAACCAAGTCTCCATTTGGCGCTCACCTTTCTTCATCATATATCAGTGTGTCATTCGCACCATCTATCCCAAGATGGGTGATAAGGGCTCTTGCAATAGCTACTGCATTGATCTCATGCATCGCCTCCATACATCTCCAAAGGGGAAGATAAATGTTCCTCATTTTCTATGCCATGAGATCCGTCTCGCTAGTTTTCAGCACAAGCGGGCCTTTCCTCATGCCCCCTTTCTTCAGGCTTTTATCGAGAGTGTTGCTCCATTTCCCATTGCCCGCACTCACTTGCATGAGCGGTGGGCCATTCCACCTCACATGGCGGATGATTGGGTCCCCAAGGACTCTTCTAATCCTGCTCGTCGCACTGCAGCTAGTGTTCGTCCTTCTACTGCTCGTTCTACTCCGTCTAGTTCTGCATCCTTTGGGCGCATTGATCGCTTTCTTGGGAAGGCTCACTCTGCAATGATGAAGGTATTCACCTTTCATTGCTCCCAAAATCATGACGTTGTCACTCGCATGGCCACTTCCAAGAATGTTCTGAAGGCTCGTTTGAGAGACTCCGGAGTTTACTATGTGAGTGACGATGAGCGTCTCCCTGACGAGCCACCTTCTGACTTCGGTTTTCCCTTGGTTCCTGAGTGGGCTGACTTCTTTGACGAGGCTGGTGGCAGTGGTGCTCATGATGATGATGACGATGGTGCTCTCTGATGCTGCTATGACCCCCTTTTGGGTATTGATGCCAAGGGGGAGTAGGCACTTATTTATGTGTTTCTATGATATTAGCTTGTATTGAACTCATGTTATGTTTGTATTAGCTTTTATCAAACTCATGTTATGAGTTTTATAGACTTATGTTCTATGCTATGAGTGATGAACCTATATGGAGCCTATTTTGAGTTTATGTTGTCTTGACTATCTTGTGTATGAGATATGGTTGTGTTGGTATCATATTGAGGGGGAGCTCTCTTCATGCTTATTCTTTATTTATTATACATGTTTAAGGGGAGCTCCATAACAAATCCTTTCGATATTTTTAAGTGCAGGTATGTTGTCATCAACTACCAAAAAGGGGGAGATTGAAAGTGCAATCATGCCCTTAATCATATTTTGATGTTGATGACAACATGCATGTTGGGACTAATCATGTTTATCAAGTATATCTCAGGATTATGTCTCAAGGGCTGTGTGTGGATCATGACTACAGACATAAATACATATACATATATCACTCAAGAGCAGAGACACAAGACAAAGACAGAAAGCTTCAGCTTCCTTTTTCGGTTTGTTCTTGATATAGGGATCCTGCACTATTAAGAGGGGATCGTTGGTTTTCGTGAAAGAACTTGCTCAAACCCACATATTCCCTCACATATCATCTCAAAATTCTTCCTCTAACTTATGCACAAATATTGGTATGTTCCTAAGATAATGGGTTCAACTATCACCGGACGTCCGAAAGTCTATGGACGTCCGGCCTCTCTCAGCCAACCAGGCTTCCAGCTCTCCCCGGCTGTCCGGTGCATCTCCACAGAACATATATTAGCGGAAGACTGATCTCACCGGATATCCGCTCACCTCCGGTTTATCCAGTGCACTTCAACATAATGTATATTAGCGGATTTCCGACCACACCGGACGTCCGGCCTCCAGACGACCGGCGCCTTCCGGACATCCGCTGACCGTGAGTAATCATACCTCGTCTGTGCCCCTGGTAGATGTTCCAGCGACCGGACGACCGGCGGCCCGGCCGGACGTCCGGTCCAATCTGTGGCACCGGACGTCCGTCAGCTCCTATGCACTAAGTGGCTCAACGGTATGTTTTGCACTCACACTATATATAGCCTTCTCCCTCCCACGGGATAAGGTTGACCATTCACTTTGAGCTTGCCAAGAACACTTTTCACTCTCTCTCTCTCTCTCTCTCAATCCTCTACACCAAATCCTAGATCCCCAAGTGATTTGGGAACATTTGAGAGAAGTTCTCCAATCAAGTGATAGATCCACTCCTTCCCCTTCTTCTCACCAAAGGAATTCGTGATTTGAGAAAGTCTTGAGCTTTTCCCCATCGTTCTTGTTACTCTTGGATGTTGGAGACTCCTAGGCGGTAGGAGTCTTTTGGAGAGGAATCGACCTTTGTGATTACCCCCGGAAAAGTTTGTGAGGGTTTGGAGACCACCCTAAGGTCTACCACTAGTGGTTGTGAAACGCCTCCGTGGTGTTGTCTCAAAGGGAGAATAGGTCGAGCCTTCGTCGCGTTGGTGTGCCTTCGTGGTAACATCCACCTCTCTAACGGTGACGTAGCTTCCCTCCAAGGAAGTGAACATCGGCATACATCCTCGTCTCCCGGAGTTGCGTTTATTCCTAACCCTAACTCTCTACCTGTGGTTACTTGTCTCTTAGCACTTACTTATATCATATTGTGCTTGCTTACTTACATACTTGTGTTACTTGCTTAGCACTTAGTACTACACTTGCAATTGTTAGGCCCACCTTCATATTCCGCATTATTGCCTAAAATTGCTAAGTCATAATTAAAATTTGTAATTGTACCTATTCACCCCCCTCTAGGTCCATCTTGATCCTTTCAGTGGTGACAATGGGATATTCATGTGATCCACTTGATGTTTGTTTTGGTGATCAACTTGTGGGTTCTGTGACCTTGTGAACTTCTGCATAGGGGTTGGCACACGTTTTCGTCTTGACACTTCGGTAGAAACTTTGGGGCACCCTTTGAAGTTCTTTGTGTTGGTTGAATAGATGAATCTGAGATTGTGTGATGCATATCGTATAATCATACCCGTGGATACTTGAGGTGACATTGGAGTATCTAGGTGACATTAGGGTTTTGGTTGATTTGTATCTTAAGGTGTTATTCTAGTATGAACTCTAGGATATATCGAACGGAAAGAATAGCTTGGTTATTTTACTACGGACTCTTGGATAGATCGATCAGAAAGAATAACTTTGAGGTGGTTTCATACCCTACAATAATCTCTTCGTTTTTTCTCCGCTATTAGTGAATTTGGAGTGACACTTTGTTGCATGTTGAGGGATAGTTATATGATCCAATTATGTTATCCTTGTTGAGAGAACTTGCACTAGTGAAAGTATGAACCCTAGGCCTTGTTTCCTAGCATTACAATACCGTTTACGCTCACTTTTACCACTTGCTACCTTGCTGTTTTTATATCTTCATATTACAAAAACCTATATGTGCCATCCATATTGCACTTGTATCACCATCTCTTCGCCGAACTAGTTCACCTATACAATTTACCATTGTATTGGGTGTGTTGGGGATACAAGAGACCTTTGTTATTTGGTTGTAGGGTTGTTTGAGAGAGACCATCTTCATCCTACGCCTCCCATAGATTGATAAACCTTAGGTCATCCACTTGAGGGAAATTTGCTACTGTGCTACAAACCTCTACACTTGGAGGCCCAACAACATCTACAAGAAGAAGGTTGTGTAGTAGACATCAGCAGACGAGTGCTTTAATGTTGCCCACAAGATGCGTGAGTATTACTAGTATATTTTTCTTGCCATGTTGAGATTTTAAAACCACGAGTGCGAACATGCAGAGGAGCAATGAAGACCAAACACGGGATATTGGGGACATCTTCAAGGAGCGTGGCAAGTTAAAGAGGAGCTGCACCAAACCTGTAAAACGAGATTTGGTAAGTAACACCCTTTCAATTGCTTTCGTTTAGCCTCATGTTCTTCGATGTGTATATGTTGTAGTTTCTGTTTCTCTTAGCCTCGTGTTCTTCGATGTATAATAAGAAGAGTCTTAATCGTCCTAATTCTTTCATTTTTAGCTTGACGTAGGAAGTGGGTGTTCTCACCTTGGAGTCTGTTTTTATATTTTTCCTTTTGAATTCACTTCTCCGAGTCCTGTTTATCTGGCTTCTACTAAATGGATCTGGGTTGCTCTGAGTATTGATCTAAAAAAGAAGTAACTTCATGTCAGGATGCAGTTCCTGCGAGGAGGGAAGTATGGTCAACCTCGAGATCATGTTTCCAAAATGAGGCTGGATTACACAGAAGGTGCCCGTTTCCTAATGATGCTGGATTAGACACAAGGTGCAAATTCCTAGATGATGCTGGATTACACACAAGCTAGGTGGAGTCATCAACTGTTCGTGTCCTCATGGCTCTAGTAAAGGCTGAAAGAAAGCATGCAGCAACCCTTGAGAATGTAGCTGAGTTCCTGAAGAAGTGAAAAGAGCAATCAGATGCTCTCTTCACCCAAGCCAAAGAAGAGATGGAAGAAACTAGAAAGAAGCTATCAGAGGAAGAGCAGGCTAGGCGTCTCCTACTATCTAAAACTGTTGTCGATACTTTCCATCATAATAGCTAGGTTCAAATGTTTATCCAGTCAGCTTGCCTGTTGTGATGTCCGTGCATCTACTGATGTGGCACAAAATAATTTTTTTCGGGTCATGTAATAATAGCAATTACTTTCCAAACAATAACAGACAAAGCATTGGACATGGTATAGTTCACGCGCAAGCCCAACATTCCAAGCTCAACTTCCACATCAAACTCATGTTCACAGATATCTGCACATTCATAGATAATGTCCACAACCATGATTCACTTCAAAGCCAAAAAATGTGAGGAGAGTTATAAATAAAGAAAAACATCTAGTTCCTACTACCAGTGCGAGCACAACAAGTCAAGCCCATGTGTAATTAATTATATTTTGGTCATTTTTTGACTAATCACGAATAACTTCTGGAAGCAGGTATAATTTCTAATGCCGGCCGCGGCTGGGGTCCATGATGTTTTGAGCCAAACCGGGCAACACACCGGGTGTCTATGCTGGTGACACGGTGGTCGTAGCATTCGTAGGTTTAGAGCGGCGGCAGCTCCCGTGGTCTACTATTCCTCGGTGTCGGCGGTAGCCGCAAACGTGTTGGCCACCTCCGCCAGCATGCCGCAGGTCCGCCAACGTTTGCGTCGGATGGCGTGGCCAACCACGGTGCACTGGACGCCGTGGCCCCCTGTGTGCTGGCATGCAGCAACTGGCCACTCCTCTGCGAGCAGGCTTGGAGCGTCGAGTTGATGCACCAGGGGCAGCTTGGAGCGGCGGCTTGCTCCTCCGCTTGCCCACCTGCAGCCTTGCCCATGCTACAGACGGCCTGGGGCGGGGAGGGAGGTGGGGCAGCGAGTTGCCTCGCTTGTCGGGGCACCCAGCCGGCTTTTATGCTGAAGAACTCGTCTTCCTGCTCACCGGATGCTATGGAGAGTGTGGAGAAAATGGTGCAAGGAGGATATGGGGAGCAGCGATGTGGTGTGGTTCTTGCCAGGCTTCTGGCCTCGTTTAAATAGCGAGCGGGCGAGAGGAGCCAGCCAACGTTGTGTTCTAATGCCGGCCGGCTCGCGGAAGGACGTGTTGCCGGCACACACGCAGATTCAATGGAGGCAGGCGGGGCAGTTTGAAGCCAGTTGCACGCGACGAGGAGGCGTGTTCAGCCTTGCCTGCAGCAAGTGGAGCCCTCTTGACCGGCGTGCCGGTTCAATGCCTGCGCTATGAGAGGCCACGTCCGTGTCAGGGCAATCACTCCCTCCAGTCCTTTTTTGTTTGGGTATAACAAAATCTCGTTTTCCATTCACATTTTACAAGTAAGATTCATGGACAAACTTTGACCCAAAATACGATGGGGACTAGTAAACCAGGACGGAGGTAGCAGATATTTTTTTATCAAAGAAGGGCTTGCCCCTTCCGATCTCATTACTGAAAACCAACATCGAAACCATAGTATTTGCCCTAGAACTACCAGGTTCAACATCTCGCAACATAAACCCATACAAACATACGCCAAGGAGGTAGTAGTTATGAATTCCATTTTCGCTCCATACCAATCGTTCTAAAAACTACTTAGTACTTATAACGCGCCCTTGAAAATCAGAATTCTTACCCTACTAAAAAATGATATTTTAAACGTGGCTACTCGATCAGTGGCGAATGGCAAGCCACCGCCTCCAGGTCGTTCACCTGTGGTCCCGACCATCAACTCCTATGGATCAAATTATCACGCAAGCTGACTATTCCTACAAAGGTGCGCTCGACCACGTACCCGGTACCCGCGCATGCAGCAATCGTGCACCTAGGGTTTTAGGGTTTATTTGTTAACGGTGCCTTTACGTAACTCTCATGTGTGCGAGACAGCGATAGACCGACTGCGTGTGTGCGCCTCTTCTCTTTGTATATGTACTCCACCGTTTATATGGTGTCCAAAAAATTATATAGTAGTAATAACAACTAGCAATGTGCCAATGCGTTGCCACACGATCAAAGTAGATTAATACATATTCACCGATTTGATAGAAAAAAGAGTCTAGTTTTGAAATATGTATATCACTAAAAATATGTTATGTTTCACTCAAAATATATACCTTTGGCGGTTTTGATGAGATAAGGGAGGAATGTGGTTGGTTTCAAGATTCGAGAAGTGGTATATCTCTAATTTCTATTCTTACTAGCAAGATGCCCGTGCGTTGCACGGAACATCAAGATCTTGTGGGTGAAAAGGATGAACGAGGGAAGGCCTTATCTGCAAATGTGGAGAGGAGTGCGGGTAAATTGTCATAGTTTTCTTCCTATCCGTTAGATATAGATCTGACGGCCTATATTGCAAGATGGTAGGCACACCATCATCACCCACTCTACTTTTTTATAAGAGTATATATAAGAGTAGAGATAAAAAACAGAGTTGGTGATGATGGTGTGCCTGCGATCCTACAATATAGGGCGTCCGATTTATATCTGATGGATAGGAAGGAAACTATGGCAATTTTGCAAAAAGATACCCACACCCCTCTCCACATTTGCAAATAAGGCCTTCCCTCGTTCATCCTTTTCTCCCACAAGATAAACTACTCATACAAACACATCTTGATGTTCCGTGCAACGCATGGGCATCTTGCTAGTTGTTGCAAAAAGCCCATGTGTGTGTGTGTGTGTTGTGTGTGTGGGAGAGAGGGAGAGAGGAGGAGGACAGAGTGCATGTGTGACAAAGACACAAAGAGTGTGTGTGCGAGAGGTATCAACTTAAAATGAGGCGATAGTGTGTGTGCATGATCAAGAGGGTGTGTCTCAAGAAGGGACGAAAAATCTACATGGATACAAGGAGCGCGAGAGAGACATGTACGCGATAGTGGAAGCACGAGTGTGCGGGTGTATAAACCTATCTGGAGGCTAGTCGATCAATGTTTGTGAGAGAAATACGAGTCGGGGGTGCGAAAGCGAGAGTTTTGTGTGTGTGTGAGAGAGACAGTAGTCGGGAAGGGGAGTGGAAGCAGAAGTTGTGTGTGTGTGTGTGAGAGAGAGAGAGAGGGGGGAGTTTGTCTGATCGGTAAACAAATGAATAATGTCAGTTTTATAACTGGGATGGAGACGAAAAGGAGACCGCAACAAATGTTGTGTCTGCGGGAGAGAGTAATTTTAGTGGTATGAGTCATATCTAGAGAGATATAGGGTGTGTGAGAGAACCCCATAGAGAGAAAGACAAAGTGAAAGACGAGTGAGAGTGTGTGTGTGGCGGTGAAAAAGAAAGCTTAGGTACATTGTGATACCATAGAACGGTAGAGACGTGAGAGATAATGAAAACCGTGTAATGTATAATTATAGGGAGAGTGTGACACTTCTCAAGGGAGACGTCGAGAGACCATGTTTGCGAAAATAGGAGAAACATGAAGTGAGCGTGCGGGTGAGCTGGAGAAAAGAGAGTGATAGCTACATGAAGGAGCATGCGAGAGAGATGGGCGTGAAAGGAGATTCAAATATTTAGTTGCGTGTATAGAAAATGCCAACATAAAAGCGATTCAAATATCTGAATTCGAGATGATGATACATGTAATTCATACTCGAACCAAAATTGATCTATCAAACATGCATAATCATATGAATTCACGCGCATCTATGTTATTTAATATGTATATATTACTGATCCATACATTTTAGTAGAACATAATTTGGTTTAAATTTTTTGAATTCAACCTTATGATTTTGAGATCATTGTATTTGTAAATCATATTATATATATAAATGAGCAGAACTCTTTGTTGTGCTTTTGAAAGTATATATAAAATGATGTATATAGAATTTTATTCCAATAAAAAATGGATCCTGCCCGAACAAAAATAGAATACAAACTGGATTAAAATTGAGTTGGCACGGTAAACGTGCACTCTTGCTTTGCAAAAATTTGAACGAAGCGGGGAAATTCGCAGTAACCGCCCAAAACCAAAATCTGCGAGATGGAAATTACTGCCTATCCCTGACACGCAAAGCCTATCGGCTCGATTTCTATAAGTTTCGATAGGGGTAGGTTTGTAATTTCACTCAAACATGACATAACCGCATCTCACCGGGATTCATACATGGTGGGCGCCAAAACACAGTGTCTCCTCGGCCGAAATCGACTCCCTCCCCGATTCATACACGGTGGGCGCCAAAACAAACTCTCATCGGAAAATATTTGGTGTATGCGAGATTACCGTCCTATCCCCAACCGACTAATATTGTTGTTGTCGTGGATTTGTCACGACATATGTCCTAGTGTGAGGACTTGTCGTGTGGCCAACGCAACTAGGTAGTAGCTTGAGAGGGGTTGATCGGGACGAGAGACGTGTGTAGACCGTCGAAGCGAATTAGCACACGAGACAAGATTTAGACAGCTTCGGGCCCCGGGAAACATCATCCGGTAATAACCCTACATGCTGTTTGTGGCTAGGTCTTATTCAATATACTCATGAGGGAGTTGTTGTATAAGCCAGCTCTCCTCTCGTTGCATCTAGTCTTCGGGATTATTTCGCCCATTCTTGGGGTGCCCTGCCCCTCCTTATATAAGTTGGAGAGGCGGGTTACATGTGGAGTCCCAGTAGGATTAGGACTACTATATCTTCTAATACAAGCCGGATACAAGTCCGGGTCTTGATTCCTTGTAAGGGAAATATTCTTCATGCGTTTCCTCTTAAGCCGGCCCACCATAACATGAGTCGTCCTTTTGGGCCTTGGGCCTTGTCATCCATCTGAAACACCTGCCGGGTCACCAATGAGTCACCAGGCCCGGCCGGGTCATCAGTGAGTCGCCACTCTTCGGGCGGTTTACCAATGAAACACCAAGTCCCAGCCGGGTCATATCTCCGGCCGGGTCATACCGTGGGGTATACCCGGGACATTAGCCCCCCGTTTAATTTGGATTTATCCATGTTAAACTGATCGTGCAAAATAAACACAAGAACAAATTTGACAGGTGGTGCTCCGGGTTAAAAGTTTCTGAACCGACACCTGCTCATCCTTAAGTCCTTGTCATTTCCTTCTTGATACATGTCCATGACCTCATAGCAAATCTCCTTTAGCAGCTATGTTCAAACCTTGCCAATGCAAAAAATCCAAATACTTCTTTTGAAGAATCCGGGACAATAGGCCAGCTTCATAGTCAATTTGCTGACATTGGTCTCTTGTAGAGAAATATTATAAGAAATAATCCATTTGAGTCGGTTTCCAAAGCTCCGGCTTAATAAAAGTATTGGACTCAAGACCGGCTTGAGGATGTAGAGGTTGGCGAGTTGTGATCACCAAATTTGCCGGGTTATAGAATTTGACCCTACTGGGTCATGATTGCTACAGACGCCGGGTCACATAATTGGTCTTCCTAAGTTTCTTCAGGCAAAATCCTTATTCCCTATGATGACTTGGTGCTTGCACTTGTAAATATAACTTCCAAACATCGAGTCGGCTACTAGGCCTTTCTTATGAATAGCTTTTAGAGGAGATATACTTTTCCAATTTCTCCACTAAAAAATATGACACCTGGTTTGCTCAAAAACCGAAAACCTGAAGATGTATTTACCTTATATGCATATCACCTGTAGCCCCCAAGTCTTAAGAGGGGAATGTAGTGAAGGTTTTAAGACTTGCTTCGATATAAATGCTCCAACTTTGGAAATACAGGCTGTTCATCTGAATGCTTTGTATTACACATATGTAGCCCCAAGGGCCGGCTCGTCAATATTTGATGGTCGGGTCTTCAATTTGGACCTTATAATCTATTGAAACAACTGAGCGATGTAGCCTCCAAGTGCCGGGTTGTCTTGCCTGCAGCAACCCGGGACTTGATAACTGTCTTATGCTTTATAAAACTTCAACCAGTGTAGTCCCCAAGGGCCGGATCATTATGCAATAACGAGCAGGGACTTCTGCATATCTGATCATATAGACTTGGACAGGAGCAATTAGTAGCCCCCAAGGGCCAGCTCATCACCATGTGATGGGTCGGGTCTTTAATGAGGCAAGTTAAAAATGACTTTGCATTAGCCCCCAAGTGCCATGGTGCATGCCTACAGCGATATGGGACTTGCATACTTGATGTACTCTTGATTTGGATAATGTAACCCCGAAGTGCCCGGTCGTATGCCTGCAGCGACTCGGGACTAAATAAAACCATATCCATTGTCCTGATGATATCGCATAAAGTCTTTGCATATTCAATATTGAACCATGCTCTCTGCTGTGAACCGGTATTCTTGGATAAATAAATAATAGCCATTGCTCTGAAGCAGCTTTGAAAACCTCAATCATAATATTGGTTATTGATAATCATAAAAATCCAGCCATGTTGGCTATTAAAGATTTGAATAATATAATCCAGTGTGAAAACCTCAATTATTCAATACTATAATGAAAATCCAGCCAGGTTTGGCTATTAAAGATTTGAATACTTTATCTATTGACAAGTAAATCCGGAGTTAAATACCCGGCGGCTCTTGGCCGATTGCGACTTAATGTGCATCCATTGTACTCCGGGATGCAACCCGGCGGCTTATAACCTTTGCAAAAAATCAGGAATTGATAACCCCATCCATGGCGGCTCATAGTCATGTCCAGTTTTTGAAAAGATCACTTTGGCGGCTCATAGCTTCAATAAACTCAATATTGAGCAATATAACCCGGAGCTGGATAACCCGGCAATATCTTCAGATGGCCAGATGATGGGTTTAAACACAATGATTCATATGAGTAATAGTAGTATTCTTACTTATGTGTAAAGCTCTGCATGTCCTACACAAAGTTTAAACAACATATGCCCTGGCGACTTAGCGTTAAAAACCAGGGCGGATAACAACCCAAACATAATATAGTCTTATGCAATTATGCAAAAGACTAAAATTAAGGCCATCTAAGCCAAAAATGTATTGACGAAGTCAAAAGCCAGGGCGGGTTATCAAACCTCGCATATTCATATAACCAGGAAAACATACATGTAGGATTGATTTATACTGCTGGCTTACATCGCCATATCCAGCGAGGGTAACAATCCAATGATTTATAAGCGCATGATTCCAATGGCGCAATCCAAAATATATTGGCAATTTAACGTCCAAAGCCAGGGCGGGTTATCAAACCTCGCATATTCATCCAACAATTTAAAAACATACCTGAAAAATTGGCTCAAATTGCCGGCTTACATCGCCACATCCAGTGAGGGTGAAAACCCAAGTATTCATAAGCGCATAATCCCAATTGTGCAATCAAAGTATACTGGCGACTTACCGTCCAAAGCCAGACCGGGCTATCAAAACCCTAGATATGCTCAAATATGAGTCATAAGGATTAAGGATACATGGCCTGAATCATTTTAAACCATATATAAATATGGTACAAGGATATGAACCAAAACAATGTTCATAGAAAATAACAAATCAGAAAAACAAGGCTTTCATAGCCTGCCAAGCCTCAATATCAAGTGTTGTCAAGGTCCGCACAACCACTGAGTTAATCCTTTATTCAAACCTGTAAGCCGGGTCTCACATAACCAACCGCCATTTTAACTTTGACAAGTTCAGTGTCTTTATAAGATTGACTGTCAAGAGTACAACAGGTCATTCCAGGATTACCTGGGCGGAGTGGCAGAAATACAAAGGCAAGATAACCCGAATTTTTGGTGAATACACCTGGCGTCCAAGCCGATCAAAAGGGTAAATATAGCTATGTTTATTGAACAGGAAGCCCCCAAGTGACCTATAATAAACCATCAAGGTAGGTTAACTATGTTTGAACTGCACATTGTAGCAAGTTCTCTTTGGCAACCTTTTAACTTAGGCAGAAAAAATCGTCTGCAACAAGGCATGTAAGCCGGGTCAAAGGGTAGTCACAACTATGCTCAGTGAGGAGGAAGCCCCCAAGTAATTTGTAACAAGGTGTGTAAGCCGAATCAAAAGGGTAGTCACAGCTATGCTCAGTGAGCGGGAAGCCCCCATGTAATTTGTAACAAGGCGTGTAAGCCGGATCAAGAGGGTAGTCACAGCTATGCTCAATGAGCAGGAAGCCCCCATGTAATTTGTAACAAGGCGTGTAAGCCGGATCAGGAGGGTAGTCACAGCTATGCTCAATGAGCAGGAATCCCCCAAATGACCTATAATGTGATAAGCCAATAAGGCAGGATGCCCATGTTTGAACTGCGCACTGCAGCAAGTTCTCTTTAGCAACCTTTAATTTTTCTGAGAACTCGAACTTGCGAGAGGTGGAATCTTTTTGAACCGGAATTTTAAACCGGATATTGAGAGCTTCAAAGCTTTGTGAAAGACAGATTTTCCTTGAGCCGGATTTTAAACCGGAATCTTCTTTTTAAGCTGGAAATTTCCTAATGACCTTTAAATTTGCACCAATGTGGCAGTAGCCCCCGGAAACGGGTTATTTGCTTTCCAATGACCCGGGGTTTCTTGAAGCTGGCAAGATTTGCTAAGTCGCGTCATTATAGCCCCCGAGTCTCAAGACGACTCGAGGCGTTGGCTTGAGATTCTTCATACTTGACCGTGATATAAACCGGTATATAGTTGAACAGTGTAACGCTGGAATATGTTGGAGCTCGGCGGGTTATAAAGGACCCCATATGATTTGTGTCAGTAATTCGGCCAGCGGTTCATCCCAGTTGGTTGTTGAAGTTAAACCAGCCACAGTGGTGGCGACTTGTGCGCTTGTCCATTGAGCCATCTGGTGCAAGCAGAGGCTGATAATATATCATTTGCTCAAGAGTTAGTGGAATAGATAGGGTTGCAGGAGCAGCGACTTGCATGTGCTCACTAAACAGCTCGTGCAGACAGATGCAGCTCCGGTGTGTTGATGTAGACCAGACCGCGGGGGCAGACGACAAATATGACTGCATCATCAGAGGCGGCATGGACGCGGGCGAGTGGGCCGCGGGCATGGACAGATGAGTCGCCCGCGGCATTGTAAGCCGGTGCGGACGGGCGAGTCAACCACAGGCACGACAAGCCGGGCGAGCAGTCGCGTCATGTTGATGTAAACTGAGCCGTAGAGGATGCATCTTGCACATATATTCATTGAGCATTATGGCATGGTCAGATGCGAGCGCGTGCTAATGGTAGCGTGAGCTATATATTCACGAAATGATCATTGCTCTTGCAGTGAACAATTGTCCTGCACAGAAAAAATATACATACCGAAGTAATTGTTCTTTGACGAAAGATAATATATCTAAAAATAGACTTGGATGGATATCACCTGATTTGTCCGAACGATGGACGATCCGCATGTAACAGCCGCAAATATTTAGTACTGTCGTTGAATTTCTCTCTTGATCCATATCTGTATCCAAAGTATTTTTGTGTTTGACCTCCTCGAGGACCCTGCCACATGCTTGACTATAGCAGTAGGCTGTACTGTTTGATTAACCAGCAGTACTAGCTATACTGGCACCTTTTTTTAATGAGGACAAATAGAACTGGATCATGAAGATGTTTTACAGCTGCGTGAATACTACCAACAAATTTTGGCATTGATGGGAGCCGGAAGCACATCTTTAGGGGTTGATCCTTTAATGATCTGGTCATGTGCAAGGTTGAGGCCTGCGGTAACCCCTCCAACTCACGGGTGCGCGTTCCAGTAGCTGCTGCTGTGGCAGGTCAGATTGCTTTGACGCGATGTAGATAACACGCCTTTGCTTGGCGTAAATGTATTACTGGCTATCCCGGAGGCAGTAGCACAACCCAGCTGAGGCAGCGACGGCTGATGGGGTGAGGAGCGGCCAAGAACTGACAGCTTCAGGTAATACAGGCAACGGCCTTTGGATAGATGCGGCTTAAATTAGAGGGGTAAGCCAGCGGCGGGTCTCGGACAGTGGCGGCTCGAAGCAGAGGAGCGAGTCAGAAGCGATGGTGGGTCCGTGACAACCATTCATCGCAAAGGCAAATCATTGCGCAGGGGTGAATCGGTGGCGCAGCTGCTCATCTCAGCCATGGAGGCGGCAGGCGCTCGAAGCAAGGCCACAACAGCGGCGAAGGCAAACAGGCCATGGTAGAGGCGGAGAGCGGTAGCGTCGGCTCGGCCACCGCGGCGGCGAGTTGTGGCCTGGCAGGGGTGGCTTGAAGCGGCAACCGGTGGATCAATAGGAACAAGGCGGCTCGACGCGCGACCTGAGCTGGTCCGGCACGGCTGTGGCAACGATGGAAACGAATCCGGTGGTCGGCGACTCGACGTCTCGGCCGTGGCAAGCCAGCCAAGGCAGCACCGTGTCTCCAAACGGATGGCGGCTCGCCGTGCAGCGGCTGAAACCGTAGGGGAGGCATGTCAACAAGCGGAGGCCAGGTCGGTGGCTTGGAAACGGCGCCGCGACAGCCGCAGCGGCAACACCGGTGAGGTGAGACCCAGTAGCAGCGGCAGTGTCGGCCACGGCGGCTCATGGCAGTAGCGAAGCCCATGGGGCAAAGGTAGAGCCGGCCACGGTGGCTTATGGCAGTGAAGGACGGCAGAGACGAGCCCGAGGCTGCGGGCGAGCCGGTGTTGGAGTATAGCAGCCAGCGTGCATCGGCAGGTCGAGGGCGCGGGCGAACCGGGCGGGTCAAGGCGCAGCCGCCGCTGCAGCAGAGGTAGAAACCATGGAGGTGTCAGCATCCGAGTCCCTGTCCCTTCTTTGGGTTGCAGTAGTTACTTTATTCAATCAAGTTTGACCAATCAGATTTCTTGCTAGCCATACATGCTCGTGTAAAATTAGTAGTAGTACTCCGTAGATATATCCACTTCCGGGTCGTGGTCCTCTTTCCTTCTCTCTCTTATTTTCCTTCTCCTTTTTTAATTCACAGGCACTGTATTTCAGCGACTTATATTTGCAACATCTTTGTTTTTGGAAACAGTGCGTCCGAAGTTTGTTGGAATCCATTGGAGCAGCGACAGATTGCTTTTCCCTTTGAAACCTCCACAAAGTGAGACGCCATGCATTGAAGGCAGTACTAGAATTGCCTTTAGCCCGCGGAAACTTGACAGATTGAGCCGCTCGTAGCCTTGGGATTTGATCCTCTACATTGCACGTGGACGAGGAAAGATGCAGTAGCACTTTGGACACGGCCGCGACACAAATTGATACTGTAGCAGAAATTCTTGACGTCCTCAAACTCGGCAACTTGCAGCGGCGAACAGATGTGTAACCCTAATTTCTTTTGAACCTCGGACGGGTATTAGATCTGATAGCTCGCCTTCTAGACAATATAACTCCTTCCGTAATGATTCTTCTTCATCTGGACAATCGCAAACTTCTCGATCCCTGTGAGAGATCCCTCCAAGAACTCATCACCACTGTGCGCTGGCCCCACGGTGGGTGCAAAATGTCGTGGATTTGTCACGGCATATATCCTAGTGTGAGTACTTGTCGTGAGGCCAACGCAACTAGGTAGTAGCTTGAGAGGGGTTGATCGGGACGAGAGACGTGTGTAGATCGTCGAAGCGGATTAGCACACGAGACAAGATTTAGACAACTTCGGGCCTCGGGAAACATCATCCGGTAATAACCCTACATGATGTTTGTGGCTAGGTCTTATTCAATATGCTCATGAGGGAGTTGCTGTATATCTAGCCTTCGGGATTATTTCGCCTCTTCTTGGGGTGCCCTGCCCCTGCTTATATAAGTTGGAGGGGCGGGTTATATGTGGAGTCCTAGTAGGATTAGGACTAGTCTATCTTCTAATACAAGCCGGATACAAGTCCGGGTCTTGATTCCTTGTAAGGGAAATATTCTTCATGCCTTTCCTCTTAAGCCGGCCCAACATAACATGAGCTGGCCTTCTGGGCCTTGGGCCTTGTTATCCATCTGAAACACCTGCCGGGTCACACTTGAGTCACCAGGCCCGGCCGAGTCATCAGTGAGTCGCCACTCTTCGGGCGGCTTACCAATGAAACACCAAGTCCCAGCCGGGTCATACCGCGGGGTATATCCCCGACAGCTGTGATGTAGGAAACTTTAAACGGGGGCTAAGTTTGTAAATTTCCTCGCATTTGAGACAAGCGCGCCCAGAAGACATGGTTCCCCCTTCCTCGCTCCCTCCATTGCCCCATTCGTACTCCGTGGGCGCCAAAATACCCTCTCCACCCCCCTCCGTCTGCCACCTCATCCACCGCCGTCCTCCTCCACCATGCCGGAGATGATACCCCGACGCCGTCGTCCATTACACGAGATCGACCTCTCTCATCCACGGCTTCGGGCCGGGATCCTTGCATCCCGTCCTCTCACTTCATCTCCGCGTCGTCCACCTTTCCGGTGCCGCTCCTACGACCGTCTCGTCCACCGCCTCGGGATATTTCCCCCGCCGCCACCGTCAACCCTCCTAGATCTGCTTCCGCGCCGCCGACAACCATCGCTACCGCAACATTGTCAAATTCTAAACAGATGCATACACGGCGCCGCACCAGAGGCGGTATTCTTTCATATCTGCTCAACTTATTTATCGCAACAAGAAAATAGATCACCACTGCTTTACTCTGATTTTTTGTCCATCACTTACTTGTTAGTTGAAAGCAAACATTGGTTGCGAAGTTGCCTTTGTCCGGTTTGCACCTTCAGATCCGCCATGGCACGCTCAACACCATACTCACAATGCTTATGGTTTTCCCCTTTTATATATCACACTAGTTAAATGACAGTAGACTAAATTTCAAAATTGGGCCAGCCGATTTTTGAGAGCTCACCGGAGTTCACCGGTGCGAAGGAAGGGGCTCGGGTGGGGACGGTGGTTGTGGGGGGCGGTGGCCTGGCGGTGGTGGGGCCTCGCTGAACAAAGAAAACTCGAGGCGGGTGGGGGCAGGGGTGGGGGTGGGGGTGGCGGAGGAACACAGGCGGTGGGGGCGGTTCAGGGGAGGGCGGGGGCGTCAGGGCCGGTGGTTCGGCCGACGGCCCGTGCGGTGTTCTGTATGGGAAGAATCAGAGAAGAGGAAGAAGAAGGGTTAGGAGACGTAGGATCTTCATCCTTTGCCCTCAATTTTCTACACATCAGATCTATATTTACTCTTACCATAAGGGTGGATAACACCGATGGTATTGAAGAAGTTTAGCTCTGCATTGCTCTTGGCTGTACCTTTTGCCTGTATCGATGTACTTACATTTATAGCTACTTGGTTATGTAGCATCACTCTTCATATTATCTTAAATATTCTCCATTTTTTCTTATATAATCACATCTATATTTACTCTTAACAAAATGTAGAATTAAGGCAATGCTTATGGAGAAGATTCTGTCGTAAACTTCTTGAATTGCCCCCCCCCCCATCAGCATGGACAAGGGCTTTATAGAGCCTGTCTTCACCACTAATGCAAGTTTGTCCTTCTCAAGCCTTCAAACTTTGTTGTGTATATTTGGTTAGGCATGACTGCAACAGCTGTTTATTTTTGGTGTTTGCATCAAATTGCATTTTTAAAGTTTATTATGTAGTTCATAAACAAAAGTTCGTCCTTCTCAATTTAAGTTTCAGTTGTACAACCAAGTTCCGTCTTCATACCATGTAAATTAAACTATACAGAGCAAGTGATCTTCTTTTGCACTACATGTATGCTTCTGTTCTTGATCCGTAATCCAGTGGTGTGGTGAACCTACCCACTACAGCACAATGTCATAGTCTGCAATGTCTTAACTATGAACAATGTCATATCATTCTACTATTATTTAAACCATCTTTTTATTTGCCAATCTGAAATGGGATAAATTGACAGCACACTAACCATTGATACTTATGAGTTCTTGATCTGTAATCCAGTGGTGTCGTGAAGCTGCCAACTCCTTCACAATGTCATTTCCTGCCATGTCTTAACCTGAACAAACCATATTGTTTTAATGCTATTTTAAACCGTGTCACTTTATTCGTCAATAAGAAATGTGATGAATTGTCAGCATTGATACTTATATGTGCAAAACCTGTCATCTTCCTGCTTGTTTCTCTTTCAGAGTGAGGAGGATATAAGCGTCAAACTAGCGCAGTCTCATCAGCTTGCGCTGCAGCTCCCGAGCAGGGCTAACCTTTCTTGAACTCTATTGAAGTGCTGTCGGTTTTGTATATTATTTTTTTCGGCGTGTTTATTTGCACTGGTGGCGATCTTTGATGCCCAGTGTATGTAATCTGGTGTCTGCTTGTGCTTTATTATCATAGTGGCGAACTTTGATGCCCAGTGGATGTAATATGCCATAATTTCTTTATTGTATAGTCTAGGTTTTTTCTTATTCATGGTGTTGTAGTTATTTTACTGTATATATATCCAGTCTTCGCAGTAAACCGGCCAGACCGTAAAATTACGGTACATAATTGGGTCGGCATGCAAATCACTATGTATGATCCGCATCATGGGCCCAGTCATCTTGGTCCGTTAACAGGCCTAAATGTAAACTGGCCCACTATTAGTTTCGGGCCTTTAATAGGTCGAGTAAACCGCCGGCCCTATTTTCGCAAGAAAATTCAATGGGCTTTTAGTAGGCTGAAAAGTAGGTTGGGCCCGAAACGTGCCGAACAGCTCACCGGCCGACATCAGGCTGAAATAGACCCCAACCCATGATTGTGCCAATCACATCACGAGCTGTTAACATGCCAAAATTGTCTCGGTCCTTGTTTGGCCCAATCAGATTATCGGCTGTGAGCAGGCCGGATGCAAAGCGGGCCATATTTAGGCCCAACTATATGACAGGCTTTTAACAAGCCGAAATAAATATGTGGCCGAAATGTTAAACGGGCCTTTAACAGGCCGAAACTAATATCAGGCCGTATTACTAAATGGGCCTTTAGCAAACAGAAATCCTGACCGGGCCTCAAGTGGGCCCAAAAGCACAGCGTCCAGTTGACGGGCCGAATCTGATATGGGCCATAATTTAGCCCAAAGCCTCTTAAAGTGTCGGATCTGATCTGGGCCGTAATATGGCCCATAACGTGGTAGGCCATTAACGGGCCAGATCTCATATGGGCCTTTACTGGCCCGGAATGTGGCAGGCTGTTAATGGACCAGATCAAATATGGGCCGTCATTTGGCCCAAAACATGGCAGCCTGTTAATGGGCCGACCCACTAGTGTCCTCAAAATCTTGTGGCCTTTAGCTGGGCTGGCCCATTATGGTCTGCAAAATCTTGTGGGCCTTTAGCTGGGCCGACCCATTATGGTCCGCAAAATCTTGTGGGCCTTTAGCTGGGCTGGCCCATTATGGTCCGCAAAATCTCGTGGGCCTTTAGTTGGGCCGGCTCGTTTAATCTTTATGGTCTACTTTTTGGGCCGGTCCATGTGTCAACATATCATAGGCGCATCTCGCCCATTGGATGACTGACACCTGTGCCAACGCGGAGCTGACACGTGGTTCCGTCGGCCAATGAGAATTTTACACGTGGAAAATCGGCATTGGGCGTGGCTATTAGCGGGTTATCGAATCCAAAACCGGACCCGATAGCTTAACGGCGACCCGTTACGGTGGATGCCACATGTCGGTCACCCTTGACGAAAGCACTTCCATGACATCGCATTTATCGTCATGGAAGTGGACACTTCCATGATGATAATTTTGGTAATGTCATGGAACCCTTCTACGACAGCACATGTATGACTATCTTGATTCTATCATAAAACCGTCATGGATGTACATGCATGACAGAAAACGTGACCTACTGTGACAAACACGTATCATCACGAAAGTGTATTTTTTTGAGTGTGATGACACAACATAAAAGTAAATAGATAGTCCCTAGAGGGAAGCAGTGATTTGCAGCGGTGCCAGAGCTCAAGTTTTTAAAACAGAGGTAAATGAAATTTTGAGAAATGCACCCTTCTTGTTTACTTCGCGACCATTAGTTATCGGTATCTTCCATGCTAAACACATTAGTGGCGGTTCCCAAGCGATAAAAGTAAGGGTTTATTCCCCCTCCACCAACAAACACACTCCACGGCTGATCCAAATCCATGGGTTATGTCCATACCAATAAAAGCCCTAGGGAAGTTTTGCTTAATTATTTGCAATTTGAATTCGGGACTGGGAATACCTATTACCACGCCTCTCGTGCAAGGACGAGTGAATAAACACTCATCATGAGAATAACCCGCTTAGCATGGAAGATACTGACTACCTCCTGTTGCCCTATGAACAATCTAGGCACATAAAAAGGGATATTTATTTGAAGTTTTTAGAGGTGGCACATGCAAATTTACTTAGGACGGCAGGGTAATACCACATATAGGTAGGTATGGTGGACTCATCTGAAATAACTTGGGTTTCAAGATTTTTGATGCACAAGCAGTAATTATGCTTAGTACAGGCGAAGGCTAGCAATTAGGTTGAGAAGCGGCCAGCTAGAGAGCGAAAATGGTCATGAACATGCATTATGCATAAGTAACATTGGATACTAGCATGAGTAGGATATGAACACCATGAACATAAATATCATAGAGGCTATGTTGGTTTTGATTCAACTACATGCATGAACATGTGCCAAGTCAAGCCACTCGAACATTCACAGGAGGATATCATATCATCATACTGCATCACAATCATTTTAACACAATGTTGACATCCAAGATAAATCATTATCCACTCCTAGCTACTTAAGCATGGCATGAGAAACTATAATATCTTATTTTCACTGCAAACATGTTTGATCATAATAGGCTGAATCATGGATACAAGGTTAAACATATTTACAAGCACAAAACAAGTTGAGTTCATACCCGTTTCTCCCTGCCACAACCAGTTCATCAAATATCGTCATTATTGACTTTCACTTGCACGATCGAATGATAAGAAAATAATAATAGTGCAAGAGTGCCATGGACTATGCTGGAAACCGCAAACATTTTAATCAACATGAGAAGACAAGGTAATATGGGCTCTTTGTTAGATCAACAATAATGCATATGAGAGCCACTCAACATTTTCATCGTGGTCTTCTCCTCGGTATGACTCAATAAACAGAAAAGAAATTCAGAGAAACACACTGAAATATTTTTGGAGTTTTTGGTTTTTCTGGAAGAAAGCAAATTAAAAGGGAAAAACAAAAACAAGAAAAACTATTTACACGGGAAAGCTCCCAACAAGCAAGAAGAAGAATCGAAAAATCTTTTTGGGTTTTCTTTATAACACTACAACTAACTACGCTAGAAAGAAAAACCAAAAAGAAGAAGGAAATATTTTTGGATTTTCTCAAAGTTTTTCAAACACACAAGAAGAAGGCGAGAAAAAAATCTAACATGGATAATACAATGAAAAAGTGTGAACACCGACAACTGGAATGAAATGTGTAAACATGAATTTAATGTCGGTGGAAATACGTACCCCCCAAGCTTAGGCTTTTGGCCTAACTTGGTAATCACCACTCGAAGCCATCAAGTCCTACGTTGAAGTGCTGGGGAGCACCTGAGGGTCCCACTGCTGATGCGCCTCCTCAGCCGTAGCCTGGTTGTTTCGGTAGGCGACAATATCCTCAGGCATGATTCTGTATCAGCCCCCGGCAATAGGATCAAACAAAGCAGGTGCAGGCAATGGAACAATATCATGAGTGTTCTCACTAAAAACCGGGTTATAGGGAGCAGGAATGTCAGTGTTCTCGCCATCAATAAACTGGTGGTGTGCCATTGCCTGACAATCTAAATAAACCTTGGGTAAGGGATAAACATGTGACGTATCTGAATGTTAAAGTGACTCGCCAAGCGAGTAGCATAAATAGCACCATGTATTTTAACCTTGGACCTATTAATATGGAGGCGACGTGCACAATAGCTCCCAAGCTATAAGTGTTGTCGCCATAGAGTGCATGGTGTAAAACAGCGAAGTCGGGGGCACTATGTGCACCTACCTTCTCTCTAGCAAGAAAACACTTCACAATGAATAGAGCAAAATAATGCTGAGAAAGAAAACGTAAGCTAGTGGCGGTGACACCTGACAGCCCTCTCTCATCCCCCACTATCAGAGTGCGGTAAAAACATCAAACTCTGCAGGCCTAGGCTCTCTTAAATCCCCGTCAGAAGGGATCAAGCATATGTCACAAAATTCAGTAAGTGGTTGTGATACCCTGCCTTATTAGGGATGATAGACTACTGATATCAATAAGGAATTCCTTCTTTTCCGGAAGCCCATCCGGACAGAACTCCAAAGTTAAGCATGCTCAGCTTGGAGTTGTTTTAGGATGGGTGTCAGACCGGGAAGTTGTTCCCGGGTGCGCACGAGTGAGGACAAAGTGCGCAAAAAAGACTAGTATTGATCTGTGGGGCCAGTCTAGATCCCGCCAGGAGTAACGACCACCGGCGGGTGTGTCCGGGGCGTGACAAGTTGGTATCAGAGCCGACCCTCGCGGTTACACGGATGTTTGCGGACAGGTGTGCGGCCATGTTGTGCATGACGTTTGTGACCCGTCATGGCACATGGCATGGCACATGTGCCGGACTGGATGCACAGACGTATGTACCAAGAGGGAACGTTCCTGTGGCCCAACGAGGACGTCGGTTCCTCTGAGTGGGGGTGTATGTGATACCTTGGCTTATTAGGGATGATAGACTACTCATATCAATAAGGAATTCCTTCTTTTTCGGAAGCCCATTCGGACAGAACTCCAAAGTTAAGCGTGCTTAGCTTGGAGTAGTTTCAGGATGGGTGATCGACCGGGAAGTTGCTCCCGGGTGCACACGAGTGAGGACAAAGTGCGCAGAAAAGACTAGTATTCATCTGTGGGGCCAGTCTAGATCTCGCCAAGAGTAACGACCACCGGCGGGTGTGTCCGAGGCGTGGCAGTGGTATCTGACGGGTTTCAGCATATGAATTAAACTGCACCTTAGGAGGATTATTTGTAGTTATGAAATGAAAACTTTGCACAAAGGAATTTGTGAGGAGATGATAACACTCAGCTGCGATGTAGTGAGTGAGACCGGCATTAGCGGCATATTGTGCAAACTCTTAGTGGATTCTGGCTCCATCCATGAATGGGTTGTGTGGCAATTCGCACGGCCGTACCTCCACCATTTTCCGGGTGTGGAGGTCATTATCCGATGACTCCCCAATAACTCCCTTGGAGTTCTTCTTGGAAGCAAACTTCCTAAAGAAACTCATCTTTTTCCTATGAACAAAATTCTGAAATTTTTAATCCACCAAATTTTTCTCAAGAAAACATCACAAAATTGATAGCAACTACTCATAGGGATGCATAGAGGCCATATCAAGCATTCAAACTACTTAGAACTCTAAAAATTCAACATGCAAGCTCATCTATAGCAGCACCAGGAGTAACTAATTATTCAAAATATAAACCACTAAAGCAAAAACTAATTGGATCAATGGAGGAGTCACATACCAAGCAACAATCCCCCGAAATAGTTTCGGAAACGGAGCTTCGAGCAAAGAGATCGAAATCCGCGTGTTTGAGAGCAAGAACACGAGAGAGACAGCAATGGTGATTTTTTCTGGAGATATGGGCTAAAGAGATAAGTGAGGGGGCCACGTGGGGACCACAACCCACCAGGGCGTGCCTGGGGGTGCTGGTGTGCCCAGGTGGGTTGTGCCCACCTGGTGCACCCCCCTCTCATGTTATTTGCATCAAAAATTCATAAATATTCAGAAAAAAAACATATTAAAATTTCAGATCATTCTAAGAACTTTTATTTTTGGGTCATTTTTTATTGCACGGGAAACTCAGAAAACAGACAAAACATGGCATTTTATTTTATTTGAGTATTAAATACAGAAAACAAAAGATAAGGACAGAAGGTAGTGCTCACTAAATTCATCAACTTCATACCTCTAAAAAATGATCCATTAATAAGATTGATCAAGTCTTATTAACAACCACTTTCGATTAGCATGAAACTGAAGAACTTTCATAAAACACTATGTTACCTCAACGGGGATATGAATGTCCCCAACAATAAGCATTTCATATTTCTTTTTGGAAGTAGGTAGAGGTAGTTGAAAACTTCCAATAGTGATTGTCGGAGATTTTTCAATAACATTAGTACCATTCACTTGGAGTTGTTTCTTCGGAAAGTGCACCGTATGCTCATTACCATTGATATGAAAAGTGACTTTGCTTTTATTGCAATCAATAACAGCCCCTGCAGTATTCACAAAGGGTGTACCAAGGATTCGACATGTTGTCGTCCTCGGGCATCTCGAGTATAACGAAGTCAGTTAAGATAGTAATGTTTGCAACAACAACATGCACATCCTCACAAATACCAATAGGTATGGCAGTTGATTTGTCTGCCATTTGCAAAGATATTTTGGTAGGTGTGAGTTTATTCAATAAAGGGAAAGGCATAACACTAACACCAGCTCCTAAATCACATAAAGCAGTTTTTACATAGTTTCTTTTGATGGAGCAAGGTATAGTTGGTATTCACGGATCTCCAAGTTTTTTAGGTACTCCATCCTTGAAAGAATAATTAGCAAGCATGGTGGAGATTTCAGCTTTCGGTATTTTTCTCTTGTTGGTGATGATGTCTTTCATGTACTTTGCATAAGGGGACATTTTTAAGATATCAGTCAAGCGGGTACGCAAAAATACTGGCCTAATCATTTCAACAAAGCGTTCAAATTCTTCATCATCCTTCTTATTAGTTGATTTAGGTGGAAAGGGCATAGGTTTTTGAACCCATGGTTCTCTTTCCTTACATGTTTTCTAGCAACAAAGTCTCTTTTATCATATCTTTTATTCTTGGGTTGTGGGTTATCAAGATCAATTGTTGGTTCTATTTCAACATCATTTTCTGGTTCTTTATTATTTGTTTGAGTTTCTTCATGCCCTTACAAACTCCTTGGTTCAACTCCACAATCTTGACAGAGGCTCCCAAGTGACACCTTGCTAATCTAGGAGACACCACTCTCCAAGAAGTAACAAATGGTGTGTTGATGATGAACTCCTTGCTCTTGTGCTTCAAATGATAGTCTCCCCAACACTCAACTCTCTCTCATAGGATTGGATTTGGTGGAAAGAAGATTTGAGTGGAAAGCAACTTGGGGAAGGCTAGAGATCAAGATTTATGTGGTTGGAATGGAATATCTTGACCTCAACACAAGTGTAGGTGGTTCTCTCTCAGAAAATATGTATTGGAAGTGTACGCATGTTCTGACCACGAATGAAGAGTGGGTGGAGGGGTATTTATAGCCTCCACACAAAATCTAACCGTTACACACAAATCACCAAACTCGGTGGGACCGATTCAGAGAACTCGGTCAGACCGATTTAGTTCATAATGTGACCGTTAGGTGTTTCGGTGGGACTGACTGTCAACTAGGTGGGACCGATTTCATTAGGCTTAGGGCATAACGTAATCTCGATGAGACCGATTACACAAACTCGGTGAGACCGATTTTTGTAATAGTCAAACAGAGAGTTGGTCAGGCAAACTCGGTGGGACCGATTTGCTCATCTCGGTTTGACCGAAACGTTACGGAAAGGAAACAAAGTGTTTGCATTGCAATCTCGGTGGGACCGATCGCTCATCTCGGTTGGACCGAAACATTACGAAGGGAAACAGAGAGATTACAATCCCATCTCGGTGAGACCGAGATCCCTATCGGTGAGACCGAGATCCCTATCGGTGAGACCGAAAATACTAGGGTTTCTGGCAATGGCTATGTCAACTGAACTCGGTCGCTCCGGATAGAAAGATTCGGTGGGGCCGAGTTGGATATTTGGTTTGGGACATATGTGGATATGAGAAAGTAGTGGAGGGTTTTGGAGCATATCACTAAGCATTTTGAGCAAGAACCTCATTAAGCAACACCTCATCCCTTCTTAATAGTATTGGCTTTTCCTATAGACTCAATGTGATCTTGGATCACTAAAATTGAAAATGTAGAGTCTTGTGCTTTGAGCTTGAGCCAATCTTTTGTCCTTAGCATTTTGAAGGGTCCACTTTCTAATCCATGCCATGCCAACCATTGAGCATTCCTGAAATATTTCATCTTGGAATAGCATTAGCTCAATGAGCTATATGTTGTTAGGAATTACCAAAACCACCCAGGGATAGTTGCACTTTCATTGTCTGAAGAGCCTCGGCAGGCAGGTGGATGTTCTTGGAATGGAACTGGCAGGCTTCACATTTGGTGACTAGCTCGACCGCATCTTGGAGGGCTGTGGGCCAATAGAATCCTTGCTGGAATGCTTTCCCAACTACTGCCCTTGATCCAATGTGGGAGCCGCACATGCCTTTGTGTATTTCAGTCAGCAGTTCCTTTCCTTCTTGCCGGCAGATGCACATCAATTTCACATCATTGGGCTTCCTTTTGTACAGAGTATCATCAACAAACTGGTACATACTGGCCCTCTGGGCTACCCTTTCGGCTTCATCTTGGTCGCAGGGAAGCTCTCCAGTTTGGAGGAAGTGGACTATGTGCCCTACCCAAGTTGGAGCCTGGTGCTCGGCAACGAGGACTAGCGGCACCTCCTCTACTGCGGGGGCACATTCCTCGTTCGTGGGGACCATGGGCCCGGCTGGAGGGTGCGGTCTGGCAGGTGGTGAGGAGTTGTTTCCGGCAGGGTCTCTGCCAGGAGCGGACGGCTCTACCGGGAGAGGCTTACCGGAGTCCAACTTTCTCCTTTTCTGGGCCATTGTTGCTGGGGATACGGAGGGTTGAGTAAGATGGAGAACAAAAGTCCCTGGTTCCACAGGAAGCTTCTGCACAACACACTTTGATAGATGATCAGCTATGCTATTTTCCGCACGGGGTACGTGCCCCATTTGCAATCCGTCAAAGCGTTCCTCTAATCTTCTCACTTCCTCAACGTATGCCTCCATCAATGGACTTTGATAATCCTTGTAGACTTGTCTCACCACGAGCTGTGAATCTCCTCGAATGACCAGCTTCTTAATTCCTAATTCTGCGGCAATCCTGAGCCCGGCAAGGAGCCCTTCATACTCTGATGTATTGTTGGTTTCCTCTTCCCGGGCAAAATGCATTTGTACGATGTACTTCAAGTGCTCCCCGGAGGGGGCGACAAGAAGCACGCCAGCTCCTGCACCTTGTAGGGAAAAGGCACCATCGAAATACATAATCCATTCTTGGGGCGATTCCTTGCCAGGGATGGCGGTCTCTGGTACTTCCTCATCAGGGGTTGGCGTCCATTCTGCAATAAACTCTGCCAATGCCCTGCTCTGGGTAGTTGACGTGCTCTCAAACTTCAAACCAAAACTGGATAACTCCAAAGCCCACTACACTATTCTGGCGGTAGCCTCAGGGTTTCGGAGTATCCTTTGCAATGGGAAACGAGTGACAACCGTAATATCGCGGGCTTGGAAGTAGTGACGCGGTTTCCTCGAGGCCATGATGAGACCAAAGATCAACTTTTGCATGCCAGAGTACCTCGATCTAGCCCCCTGTAGTAAGGAGCTCACAAAGTACACTGGGCGATGCACCACTTTCCTCCTTGCCGTGTCCTTGGGGTTGCTCTTGCTGCCGTGCTCATTTCGGTCCTGATCCCTCTCTGGTTCTGCCGGTTCTGGCTCACTCTCTGCTTCGTCCACTTCCCGCTATGCCACCAAGGCTTCGCTAACCACTTGGTTGGTTGCCGCTAAGTATAGCAGCAACGGCTCTTGTGGTTTGGGAGCAACCAAGGTAGGCACAGAGGACAAGTAGGTCTTCAACTCTTGCAAAGTTGCATCTGCTTTCGGAGTCCACTTCATGGGCCCTGCCTTCTTCAAAATTTTGAAGAACGACAGGGCGCGCTCGGGAGACTTGGAGATGAATCTGCTTAGCGCGACAACGCACCCTGTCAGACGCCTCACATCCTTGACTGTTTTTTGTGCTTGGATCTGCTCAATAGCTTTAATCTTGTCAGGGTTGGCTTCGATCCCCTGATGGGACACAAAGAACCCAAGCAGCTTGCCGGAGGGAACACCCAACACACAATTCTCCGGGTTGAGCTTCAAGTTGATCTTGCATAGATTAGCAAATGTCTCCTCCAAATCCTAAATAAGGTGGCTCTATCCTTGGTCTTGACCACAATATCATCCATATAAGCTTCAATGTTTCTGTGTAGCTGTGGCTCGAAACCAATCTAGACTGCCCTTGCAAAAGTGGACCCAACACTCTTTAATCGAAATGGCATGCGGATAAAACAGTACGTACCACATGGAGTGATGAACGATGTCTTCTCTTCGTCTTCCTTGGACATGAAGATTTTGTGATACCCAGAATATGCATCCAAAAAGGAGAGCAAATCGTAGCCTGAAGTGGAATCCACAATCTGATCGATGCGCGGCAAGGGAAACGGGTCCTTAGGGCAAGCTTTGTTGAGATATGTGAAATCTATGCAAAGCCTCCACTTCCCGTTAGCCTTCCGGACTACCACTGGATTTGCCAACCATGTGGGATGTAGCACTCCTCTGACCAAACCAGCTGCTTCAAGTTTCTTGATCTCTTTCGTAATAAACAGCTGCCTCTCCAAGGCCTGCTTTTGAACTTTCTGCTTAACAGTTCGGGCGTGTGGGCAGACAACAAGGTAGTGCTCGATTACCTCCAAGGGAACACCGAGGATATCAGATGGTTGCCAGGCAAACACATCGATATTCGCCCATAGGAAGGCAACGAGTGCACTTTCCTATTTGTCATCGAGTGTGGCACTGATAGGGAAAGTACCATCAATGCCAGCCAGCCTTGCCGGGACCTTCTTCACTTGGGGTGCAGTGAACTTGGATCTCTTACTATTGGAACTCTCCGACAAGTCATCAACAAGTGCAGTGCACTCCGAACAGGTACACTTCCCAGATTCCTTGCTAGTGTCCTTGCTATCCTTCTTCTTTCCTCTGTCCTCCTTGGCGGGAACTGCTGCTTCTGCTGCCTCTGCCGCGACTACGTCCCGGTACATCTTGTGGACGCAAATGATTGCATCCTTCTCGTCTGATGGGATGGTAATGACTCCCATCGGCCCAGGCATCTTCAAGGTGTTGTAGGCATAGTGGGATGCCACCATGAATTTAGCCAGGGTTGTGCGTCCAAGAATCCCATTGTACGTCAGGGGGAGGTCGACCACATCAAACACAATCTTCTCAGTCCGTTAGTTCAGCTCTCCCCCAAACATCACCGACAGTGTGATCTTTCCCTTAGGATGACTCCTGCCGGGATTAACTCCTTGAAACGTGCCGGTGACCTTCAACTCATCCTCTGCTATCTGGAGTTTGGTGATGACTGCCGGGGAAATTAGATTCAACCCGGCACCACCGTCCACGAACATTTTTCTGACCTTGAGGTTGTGAATTGTTAGAGAGACCAACAATGGCAAACACCCTACCAGAGTGGTACAGTTAGGATGATCCTCTTCTTCAAAGATGATGGGCGTGCGTGACCATTTGAGCGGCTTCCGGGCCTCTAGCGCTGGTTCCACAACATTGACTTCTCGTGCCCACCGTTTGAGCTGGCGATGAGAGGTGTGCAAGGATGCACCCCCGTCAATGCACAGGGCGTCGGTGGCCTTCTGAAACTCATGCTCACTAGTTTCCTCTTCATCCCCTCCATTGCTCTCATCATCACAGGTTTCCTTCTCTCGACCTCTGGCAGGTTTTCTTTGGTTCCGGAAGGGTTTGCTGGGGAGATTTACTTCACCACCTTGGCCCTTACCGCCAGTGACATTCTGACCCTTTTCCTTGTCGCGCTTCTCATATTCTGCTCTCCGTCTCTCAACAAGCTGCTCAACCTGATAACACTCTTGAAGGTCGTGGCCTTTGGTCCGATGAATCTTGTAGTATGTCCCATCACCTTTCCCGGCCTTCTCAGCAGCCACGGCCTACCGGCAGTCAGTGCACACGACAGCTTCCTTGTCAGGACCTCAGCCTTGGCCTTCTTGCCGGTACTAGGTGTACCGGATCCTTCAACAGTCATCACTGTCTTATCCTTCCGCTTCTTACTGCGCTTCTTGCTCTTCTTCTGACTGGTTGATTCATCATCATCCCCTGAATCGACGTTAGTGCAATCTTCCTCTCCGGGCAACTTCCTTCCGTCCTCCATTCGAGCACACTTATCCACCAAGGTGTAGAGCTCCTTCACAGTCTTGGACAACCGCACGTTCATATTGGAACGGATCCGGCAGTTGCGCACATTGGACTGGAAGGCAACTATCACAACTGCCAGATGGATATTTGGGATGTTCCTATGGACCTTGCTGAATCTCTGTAAATACTTACGTAGGGTCTCTCCTTCCTTCTATTGGAGAAGCTACAAGTCGCTGGGTCGACCTGGCTCTTGATGGCCGCCAGTGAAGGCGCCAATGAATTCATGGCACAGGTTAGCCCATGACGAGATGGAGTCCTCCGGCAGGTGCATCAGCCAAGACCTCACATTGGACATTAGAGCCAAAGGGAAGTAGTTGGCAAACACCTTCTCATCTCTTCCCCCAGCAGCCTGAACAACGATGGTGTAGATGCTCAGAAACTCTGCCGGGTTCAGCCTCCCATCATACTTCTGGGGTATCTCTAGCTTGAACGTGCGAACGGACGGCCAATGGACTTGCCGCAGCTCACGAGTAAAGGCAGGGCACCCAACCTCGCAAGGTAGGCACCCGCCAATATCGAGCGCAGGCTCGTCGACGTCGGGGCCATCGCACCCATTGGTCCGACAGTGGTCGTTGCGGCGTCGCTCGACGATGACATGCGCATCTCCCACCTACCTATCCTCCGAGGATGCGGAGGCACGCAAGGGATGGGCTCACCATCAGCCTGGACGTGCATGAGGGTCAGAAGAGGCCATCGAGACGTCATCAGGTTCTTGATTCTGTTGTGCTCTCGCTGGCTGCCGTGGCGGGGACTGCACCGTGGGGGTGCCCCCTTCCGTATGTCCAGCAGCACGAGCCATTGTCGTCACTTAGGGAGGCCGTGGCGGGCCAGCTTGCTGCGAGCCCCCAGCCTCGGCGAAACCGAGCAGACTTTGGATGGTGGCACGCCATTCGTCGATCTGCTCAGCTGCTGGCGGAAACCTCAGCAGCAGCTGAGCCCGCGCCATGGCCTTCATGGTTGTACTTGGCATGGGTGATGATGAAGTAGATCGCACCGTCGCCCAGCTCCTGATTGTGCCAGCGGCGGCAGCACCGCGCCCCCGCTGTTGCGGGGCGGCCACTTGGATGGCAGGGTGGCGCGGCGAAGGCGCTAGAGGGCCAGTGGCTCCGCCGGGCACAGCGACTTGGTCGACCCGTCCCAGGGGAGGCGCACGCGCAGCGGTCGCTCCCGTGGTGGGGGCGGCCGGAGGGCGGCAATTCGCTCCGAACCGAGCGCCATTGCTGCGGCTGTGCCCGTCGGCGCAAGGAAGGGGTGTGTATGGAATAACCCCTTCACCCGTACATTGTGGAGCATGGCCGTCGGGGTGTTGCTGATGCTGTTCTCCTCTGATGTTTCCCGCTCCTGTGTTGGCTGCGGGGGAAGTGGTGACGGTGCCGCCTGTGCCGACCACATCCCCAGTAGCGTCCACGTCCTCGCATGCCTCCGCATCCCCCACAACATTAGAGGCCGCGGGCGTCGGAGCCTTCGAGGTCGATGGATGAGCCGAAGCACCGGATTTCTTCTTGGGCGCCATGGTCGATGGCGCCGTCGAAGGTGAAGGCGGTGATGAAGATGACGCGCTGCGTACGCCTTCAGGTTTGCGCAAGGGATCCCCCTAACTGGTGCGTTAAAGATGTCGTGGGAAACCACGACCACCTATGGGACCAAGGGCCCCTTTGCTGGTTTGGCAGGGGGGTGTCGCGTTGCACAAAGAGCTGAAGAACGTGGGGCGGTGCGGCAATGATCACACAGGCAATTTTACCTAGGTTCGGGCCGCCGTGAGCCGTAAAACCCTACTCCTGCTTTGGTGGATTAATGGTGGAAGAATGGTGGCGGAGCGTAGTACACCTGCCCGGCGGGGCGGTAGTGGCTATGCGCATATGGGTGTGTGTGTGTTCTCCAACCTTCCAACCCTTTCTACGGTTGCCATGGGCCTCCTTTTATAGATTAAGGGGTCAACACAATGGCAAAACAGTCATTATGGACTGATAAGATAGCAAACAGTGCAATCATACCTAACTCTACAGGCTGACAGGTCGCATTAAATGCACCGCTCAATGTCACATCGTTGCTTGCCCGGCAAGCCCTGCCGGGCTGTTTTGCCAGCTTCACACCTGCTTGTTTGACACGTTGCAGGACAGGTGTCGTTCGTGGGCATTCCCGGTAGAGAAAGGCCGCCATGTGGCAAATGGCTGCCACTTAGTCACTTTGTGGCTCGACACCGCATCGATCGTTGATGTGGGTCGTGGTGGAGTGGTTGGGTGAGGTGGTTTATTGCATACTGAAGTAGCATCATCTTGACCCGCCATGTGAAACATGATAATTCTTTCTCCCTGATTTTTTCTCTGAAAATGTGATTTTATAGTATCAGGGTTGAGGTCTGTGGGGCCACCGGGTGGGGACAACCCACCTGGGCGCGCCTGGAGGGGTGAGCCCTGGTGGGTTGTGCCCACCTAGGTGCCCCCCTCCGGTGGTTCTTGGCTCCAAAAATTCTCTTTTATTGTATAAAAATTCCTAGTAATGTTTCATTCCAATCCGAGAACTTTTATTTCTGCACAAAAACAACACCATGGTAGTTATGCTGAAAATAGTGTCAGTCCGGGTTAGTTTCATTCAAATCATGCAAATTAGAGTCCAAAACAAGAGGAAAAGTAGATACGATGGAAACGTATCAACCGTCACATATGGCTCCGAAGTTTCTTGATGTGCGACCGAAGGGAAATAAGTACTATGCCACCATTAGGAAGGACAATGTCATCCACGAGCTTGGCCATTGGGACACCACGGAGTTAGAGGTGTGCGCCTATGATGCCATGGAGGTAGAGTTCTTTCAGGAAGGGACGACTCTGAACTTCCCTGTGTGTCGTGAGTACACAAAGTTCCTCGCGCCGGAGGGCATGGGCAGAAGGAGAACAAATAGGCTGAGATGCAGTTCTTCGACCCATTGGTCAGCGAGCTTGCGAGAGATGACAAACTTGTGGAGACCAACAAGATGATGCTACTTCAGTATGCAGCAAGGAGAGCGCGAAGGAGGATCCCATAGACTAGGATGCCTTGAGCGTGAGGAGGAGGGCCAGCAGGGGTACCGTCGTAGGTCCACTAGGCACGACCACGAGGCTGGTCCCTCTGGCCACTAGCTTAGCGCGCGCTACCTATTTCATATGAACTATTTAACTTTTTGCATGTTTTATGTTCGAACTACGGATGGTTTGTAGAACTGTTTAATTACAAGCATGTGTTAATATTTAGATGGTCGGATAGCGCTAGTTCATACTAACTGCTTATGTTGCATTATATCTATGCAGCTGTTATGTATGCTTATTTTTCTCAACTTGATGAAAGCAGTAAATGGATGCCCCATGTGAGAAATATGGTTCAGTGATATGCCAGAGGGATAATAAGTTCTTCATAGATCTACCGAATGACTTCCTCGCTAGGATGGTATGTTTAAGTTCAACATGTTCTGATTGAGTTTCATATGTGATGTATACGGTTGTGCCCAAAATTGTCTAACTAGCTAGTTCTTTATTTCAATTTTGCTTAGCTCATCCCTTGCGGGGCAAGGCGTGACTTCTTAAAGAAATTTTGAGTTCCACTAGATGCCACCAGCACATTCGTGTGCACCCTCATGAAGATGCTGATATCCCAACAATTCAATTGTCTTGTCACCAACGAGGCAAACCGCACCTATTTCGGTTGCCCTGGTTGGAAAGCCCTTGCAACTGCTTACGAGATGGAAGCTGGGGTAAGAGCCACGTTCTACCTCGACTACGATCATGAAGAGATCATGGTCTATTACAGGCTTGCTGGCAGCAATGATAGTTCACTTACTCCGGCCTTGGACCCTGACTCCGCCCGCCGAAAAGTCTAGTTAGCTAGTTGGCATACATGGAAGATCTCATGTTATTATCACCTCTATTTATTTGAACTTGTACATTCATGTGTGTTACTTTGCCTACTTTGTTGAACTATATCAATAAGTGCACTGTTGAACTTAAATGTTGTTATTGGGTCTATTTATAGTTGATTTATTTACTGTTGTTAAACTGGATTATGCTGTCATTTTGGTTGCGGTCGCTGTTATGTTACAACTTTTGTTTCAAATCTAAAAATCAAATTACTAGCATCGCGGCAACATGGAACGTCACAACTGATGAATATTAGTGTTGGCGTTGTCCATGTGGTATGCCATTACCATGCAAAATACTTATGGCGTAGGGTACAGACGCCAACACTAATTTTTAATAATGGCGCCATATTGGTGGCATCGAGTGTCCACGCCACGAAGGTTGTTTTTGGCATGCCATAGCTAGGGTGGTTCTACCTCAGGCCACTTTGTGAACTTGTCGATTGCAATGTACAAGAACTCAAAGCCCCTAGTAGCACGGGGAAAGAGGCCCAAGATGTCGAGACCCTAGACCGAGAAGGGCTTGAGCTGGATAATGTGTATTCTTGGAATGAACTGACACACTTCACACTTGGTTACTTGTGCAGTTGCATCCCGAAGAGCAGTGGGCCAATAGAAGCCTTGCTAGAAAGCTTTGTTGACAAGGGCTCTTGATCCTATGTGAGAACCACATATGCCACCATGTATCTCTGCCAATAGCTTTTGTCCATCTTGCTGGCAAATGCACTTCAATTTCACCCCATCTGGTCTTGCACAAACTGGTACATACTTGATTGACGGGCTACTTTCTCAGCTTCTTCTTGCTCTTCGGGAAGTTCTCCTGTTTGAAGGAAATGGACAATCTGCCGGACCCATGTCGGAGCTTGTGGCTCGACGACAAGGACTAAAGGCATTTCTTCAGCTGCGGGAGCACTTGTCTCGATGACAAGGACCGGCGGCCCTGCCGGAGCCTACTGCTCACCGGCAAGCTTGCTGTTGTCTCCGGCAGCATCCATGCCAGCGGCTACTGGAAGCTCTGCCGGAAAGTACTCATCGTAATTCAACTTTGTTCTCTTGTTTTTCCGTATTGATGGTGTAAAAGATGCCTGAGTCAAATGGAGCACAAAAGTTCCTGGTTCCACAGCTAGCTTCGGGCGGCACGCTTTGATAGATCATCAGCAATGTTGTTCTCCGCACAAGGAATGTGCTTTCTTTGCAATCTGTCAAAGTGCTCTTCCAATTTTATCACTTCATCAACATAAGCTTCCATCAATGGGCTCTGATAATCTTTGTTGACCTACTTCACAATGAGCTATGAGTCGCCTCTGATAATGATCTTTCTAATTCCAAGCTCCACTGTGATCCTGAGACCGGCAAGCAGCCCTTCATACTCAGCAGTGTTGTTTGTAGCTTTCTCCCTGGGAAAGTGCATCTGTATCACATACTTGAGTTGCTCTCCGGTGGGTGTGATGACCCACAAGTATATGGGATCAATTGTAGTCTTTTCGATAAGTAAGACTGTCAAACCCAACGAGGAGCAGAAGGAAATGACAAGTGGTTTTCAGCAAGGTAATCTCTGCAAGCACTGAAATTGTAAGTAACAGAGTAGTTTGATAGCAAGATAATTTGTAACGAGCAAGTAACGGTAATATTAACAAAAGTGCAGCAAGGTAGCCCAATCCTTTTGAGGCAAAGGAAATGCCAAAACGGTCTCTTATAATAAGCAAAGCGTTCTTGAGGGTACACGGGAATTTCATCTAGTCACTTTCATCATGTTAGTTCGATTTGTGTTCGCTACTTTGATAATTTGATATGTGGGTGGACCGGTGCTTACGTGATGTTCTTACTTCAACAAACCTCCTCCTTATGATTAACCCCCTCACAAGCATCCACAACTACGAGAAAAGTATTAAGAATAAATTCTAACCATAGCATTAAACTTTTGGATCCAATCGATCCCTTACGGAATAACGCATAAACTAGGGTTTAAGCTTATGTCACTCTCGCAACCCATCATCTAGTAACTACTCCACAATGCATTCCCTTAGGCCCAAATATGGTGAAGTGTCATGTAGTCGACGTTCACATGGCACCACTAAGGGAATCACAACATACATATCATCAAAATATCGAACACATATCAAGTTCACATGATTACTTGCAACATGATTTCTCCCGTGACCTCGAGAACAAAAGTAACTACTCCCAAATGATAATCATGCTCAAGATCAGAGGGGTATTAAATAGCATAATGGATCTGAACATATAATCTTCCACCAAATAAACCATATAGTAATCAACTACAAGATGTAATCAACACTACTAGTCACCCACAAGCACCAATCTCTAGTTTTGGTACAAAGATTGAACACAAGAGATGAACTAGGGTTTAGGAGGTGTGACGCCCCCGATTTGACCGTACACTAATCATGCACGCAAATGTGTACGATCAAGATCAGGGACTCACGGAAAGATATCACAACACAACTCTAAAACATAAATAAGCCATACAAGCATCATAATACAAGCCAGGGGCCTCGAGGGCTCGAATACAAGTGCTCGATCATAGACGAGTCAGCGGAAGCAACAATATCTGAGTACAGACATAAGTTAAACAAGTTTGCCTTAAGAAGGCTAGCACAAAAGTAGCAACGATCGAAAAGGCAAAGCCTCCTGCCTGGGACCTCCTAACTACTCCTCGAAGACGAACTCCATGTAGCAGCATCCTCGAGATCTCTAGCTTCTGGACTCCAGCATCTGGTTGCGACAAACAGGTACGGGAAGGGGAAAAGAGGGAGAAAAGCAACCGTGAGTACTCATCCAAAGTACTCGCAAGCAAGGAGCTACACTACATATGCATGGATATATGTGTAAAGGGGCATATCAATGGACTGAACTGCAGAATGCCAGAATAAGAGGGGGATAGCTAATCCTGTAGAAGACTACGCTTCTGGCAGCCTCCATCTTACAGCGTGTAGAAGAGAGTAGATTGAAGTCCTCCAAGTAGCATCGCATAGCATAATCCTACCCAGCGATCCCCTCCTTGTCGCCCTGTTAGAGAGCGATCACCGGGTTGTATCTGGCACTTGGAAGGGTGTGTTTTATTAAGTATCCGGTTCTAGTTGTCATAAGGTCAAGGTACAACTCCGGGTCGTCCTTTTACCGAGGGACACGGCTATTCGAATAGATAAACTTCCTTGCAGGGGTGCACCACATAACCCAACACGCTCGATCCCATTTGGCCAGACACACTTTTCTGGGTCATGCCCGGCCTCGTAAGATCAACACGTCGCAGCCCCATCTAGGCTCAACAGAGAGGTCAGCACGCCGGTCTAACCCTATGCGCGCAGGGGTCTGGGCCCATCGCCCTATGCACACCTGCACGTTGCATACGCGGCCGGAAGCAGACCTAGCCCCCTTAATACAAGCGCGAGCTTACGGTCCAATGTGGCGCGCGCCACTCAGTTGCTGACGTCAAAAGAGCTTCGGCTGATACCACGACGTCGGGATACCCATAACTACTCCCACGTAGATGGTTAGTGCGTATAGACCAAATGGCCAGACTCAGATCAAATACCAAGATCTCGTTAAGCGTGTTAAGTAACCGCGAACGCTGACCAGGGCCAGGCCCACCTCTCTCCTAGGCGGTCTCAACCTGCCCTGTCGCTCCGCCATAAAGTAACAGTCGGGGGCCATCAGGAACCCAGGCCCACCTCTACCGGGGTGGAGCCACCTGTCCTTTCAGCCCCCTCATCAGAATCACTTGCGGGTACTCCTCGAGCCGACCCGACTTTAGTCACCACATGTGTCATATATATAATGTATATAGTATATACCCGTGATCACCTCCCGAAGTGATCACGGCCCAGTAGCATAGCATGGCAGACGGACAAGAGTGTAGGGCCACTGATGGAACACTAGCATCCTATACTAAGCATGTAGGATTGCAGGTAAAGGTATCAACAGTAGTAGCAAGGATAGGCTATGCATCAGGATAGGATATCGGAAAGCAGTAACATGCTACACTACTCTAATGCAAGCAGTATAGAGAAGAATAGGAGATATCTGGTGATTAAGGGGGGGGGCTTGCCTGGTTGCTCTGGCAAGTAGGAGGGGTCGTCGGTGACGTAGTCGACCACAGGGGCATCAGCATCGTCACGGGGTCTACCGAAGAGAAGAGGGGGGAGAAATAGTAAATACATAACAAGCAAGTGCATAACAGGACAACAGGCAGAGCTAGACGTGTTCTAACGCGGTATGAGGTGATACCGGTGAAGGGGGGAGACATCCGGGAAAGTATCCCCGGTGTTTCACGTTTTCGGACAGATGAACCGGAGGTGAAATGTTGCAGGTTCACTATGCTAGGGACGCGTGGCGGACGAACGGACTGTGTATTCGGATTCGGCTCGTCGTTCTGAGCAACTTTCATGTAGAAAGTATTTTCATCTGAGCTACGGTTTAAAAGATATGATTTTCTAAAGATTTACTAATTTTCTGAATTTTAATTAATTATTTAATTCAACATTATCCAAAACAGTGTGATGACGTCAGCATGACATCATGCTGACGTCAGCAGTCATCTGACACGTGGGTCCCACATGTCATAGACTGATTAGGGTAATTAGGGCTAACTAATTAATTAACTATTAATTAAACTAATTAATTAAATTAGATTAATCTAAACAGGGTTAATTAACTTAATTAATTAACTAATTAATTAATTATTTTTATTTTTATTTTTATTTTTATTTTCTTTATTTATTTATTCATTAATTTTTATTAATTAATTTATTATTTTTATTCTCATTATTATTTTAAATTCTTTTTAAATTCTTTTTTTTACTAAACGTTTTAGGGGCGAGGCCCCACTCGTCATAGGCCCAGTGGCTTAGCGGGCGCACGGGTGCGGGCGTGTGTGCACCCGAAGAGGGGCGAACCCGAGCATGGGGGAGGCCATGGCCTCGACGAGGCAGCAGAGGCACCGGCGCGGCGCGGCCTAGGGCCTGGCGCGTGGCCAGGGGGCGCGGCCGGCCGCGGGAGCTGTGGCAGGTGAGCAGGGCGCGTGGCCGGCGAGGGCGTTCGCCGGCGGCGGGCGCGGGTTTCGGTCGCAGCGGGCGGCGCCGGCAACGGCAGACGCGAGTGGGGGGGAGGCGCTTGCGGGCGCGCGCGGGGAAGGCCGGAGTGACCGGGAGCGCGGCCGGAGCAGATGGTGGGGAGTTGTGCGCGCGACGAGGCGGGCTCGGTCAGAGCGTGGGGCGGCAGCAGGCCGGGGCACGCGGGACGCGCGGGCGAGGTGCGGGCGTGAGGGACAGAGGGGAGAGGAGCGGACGGGGGTGCTCACAGGGAGCTGCAGGGGGGCGGCAGTGGGCTCGAGGCGGAGGACGGGGACGCGCGCCGGTGGGGAGGAGGCGGCGACGGACGTAGGCGACGGCGGCCGGCGAGGTCCAGCGGTGGTCGGCGACAGGGGGGTCCGGGCGATCCGGCGGCAGCGGCGTCAGGGGCGCGGAGCGGCACGTGATCTGGCTCCTCTTCCCCGATCCAGATGGGGGAAGGGGAGAGAGGCGTGGGAGAGATCGAGAGGAGTGGGGGAGATCGTGCAGGGGAGTGGGGGTTGTGGGGTGGATGAGGGGATAGGGCTAGGGTTCGGTGCGGGGTGGGCCGGCTGGGCCGGCCTGGTCGGCTGAGCCGACTGGGCCAAGAGGCCCAGTGGGGGAGGGGGCCTTTTGTTTTTTTGTTTTTATATTTCTTTTCTGTTTTCTTTTCTTTATCTATTTTCTTTTATTTTAGTTTTGTAAAATTTATCACCAGCACCTAACTTAGTATTTGTAAATATACTACTGCCACAATAACTTTGGCACCTAGCTAAATTGTTTAGTATTTTGTAAAATATAATAGGGGTATAATTAATTGTTTATGCTGTTGTTTTAATCACTTTGGGGTATTTAATTATTTTTAAAAAGATGTTGTTTCTCCACCAATAATATCCATGATTTATTTGTCACATTGAGAACATTTTAGTTTTGACTTTTGAAAACTTTAGTTGTTTGACTTGAATTTGAATTTGAATTTTGAATCGGTTTTTTGAACTAACCCGAGGTTAACTAAAGTGATCATGGTGACATGGCATCGTTAGCAGTGTTTTACTGTAGCTTGATTATCCGGGCGTCACAGGAGGAGATGGTGCTGTTGAAGATGTTGATGGAGATTGCCCTCCCCAAGATGGGAGAGTTATTGGTGACGATGATGACGATGATTTCCCCCTCCGGGAGGGAAGTTTCCCCGACGGAATCGCTCCGCAGGAGGGCAAAAATGCTCCTGCCCAAGTTCCACCTCGAGACGGCGGTGCTTCGTCCCGAAAGTCCTCTCCTTATTTTTTCTAGGTCAAAATGACTTATATACCAGAAGATGGGCACCAAAGGTGGGCTGGGCTAAGCACAACCCACGAGGGCGTGCCTGGGGGGCCTGGCGCGCCCTGGTGTCTTGTGCTGACCAGGTGGCCCCCCTCCGGTAGTTATTTGCTCCAGTATTTCTTATTTATTCCATAAAAATCCTCGTGAAGTTTCAGCTTATTTGGAGTCGTGCAGAATAGGTAGCCTGATGTAGCTTTTTCAGGTCCAGATTTCCAGCTGCCGAAATTCTCCCTCTTTGTGTGAACCTTGCATATTATGAGAGAAAAGGCATTATAATTACTCCAAAAAGCATTATTATGCATAAAAACATTATAAATAACAGTAGGTAAACATGATGCAAAATGGATGTATCAACTCCCCCAAGCTTAGACCTCGCTTGTCCTCAAGAGAAAACCGAAATAGAAAAACATGTCCACATGCTTAGAGAGAGAGGTATCAATAAAAACAAAATACGGACATAGAAGCATCATGTAAATTATTATAACAACAACAAACTTTAACATAAAAAAATTATCGTAGAACTTTTATCATAGTCTTCTCATGAATAAGTAACAATTCATCACAACATCGAAGTATAAAGCATAAACTTTATTGGAAGCCAACAAACTATGTTCTCAGTCAACTTTGCAACTACAATCCATCATCTTTTCAGGAAGGGTCACACATCGGAGCCTTTAGGCAAGTCCACATATTCAACCATCGTATAGTCTTCTATGATTGCTAACACTCACCGCATACTCATGAGTAAAACTCTCAACCGCATACCCATAGAAAGATAGGGGCTTATAATTTTGCCTCCCAACATATTCACCTCAAGGGTGATATCAACAATAATAACTCATGCTACCCATATCCAACTGGATATATGTGCCTAGATCTTTCCTCACCACATGATGCTTGCCAAAAGAGAAAAATAAAAAGGAATAGAGAGAAAAACTTTGACTCTTGCATGAAAGTAAATACATAAAAGTAAAAGATAGGCCCATCGCAGAGGGAAGCAGAGGTTGCCATGCACTTTTTGTTTGTATGCTCAATTCCTTAGTGCAAAAGAACGTCACGTCATATTGCCCCTTATGATAGTAACCTTTATTATGCAGTTTGTCACTTTTATTCTTTGCCATCACAAGTTCATAAAATGCTCAATTTTCTCTTACACTAAATGATCTAACACTTTTAGAAGCAATTTTTATTGCCTTATTACACCGATGACAACTTACTTGAAGGATCTTACTCAATCCTTAGGTAGGTATGGTGGACTCTTGAAAATAAGATTTGGGTTTAAGGGTTTCTTGGATGCACAAGTAGTATCTCTACTTGGTGCGGAAATTTTGGCTAGCAAAGATGGGGGGCAAACACCGCTTGTTGAAGGATCTATGACAATATAACTTCTATGTGAATATGAACAAACATAAATCCTTATGTTGTCTTCCTTGTCCAACGTCAACAATTTTGGCATATAATATTTTGATGGGGGCTCACAATGACAAAATATTTCCAAGATAGTGTATTTGCATGTGAATCTTCTCCTCCCTTATTAATTCTTGCATGAATTGCATCATTGACCAATGCTATGTTTGTCAATCTTCAATAAAATTTTCTACTTATACTTTTCCTTATGTGATGTCATTATACCATAAGATTAGCATATGATCTTTTTCATTTATTTCCTTTATTTTTATTGAACATGAAAATAAAGAAGACAAAACTCAAACTAAACTTTATTATATAATTTGCACACGATTATAAGGATAGATCACTAAGCAAGCTCTCAAAAAGAAAGGATCGAACTAAACTTTATTCATCTAAAGCAAAAGATAACTATGGATCGAACTAAGGAAAATAAAGGCAAAAGATAGTGGAGGTGATACGATACCGAGGCACCTCCCCCAAGCTTGGCTCAAGCCAAGGGGAGTGCCCATACCCGATACTCAATTTTCTTTTGGTGATGAAGAAGGAGGTGGTGGTGATGAAGTAGTAGTGATCTTGTCCTCGGGTTTCCATGGCACATGCTCACCATTATATGAGGAGTGAGTCTCACGGTCCTGCAACTGGCAGCCAAACTCATACCTTTAAACCTCGCCTCATATTCAAAGACTTGGTTTTGGAGATCGTAGATCTGGCTTTGGAGGAAGTTGATTTGCTCGTTGAAGGTGAAGACGATGTCCTTCATGGACTTGCCATCCACCTTGAGATCACGGGTGTAGTCCGCGATCATGAGGTGATTGGCATTGAGTCCACGTTCCACCATTCCCTTGCACCGGAAGACCTCCTGCTCCATAGCTTCAAGCCTGGCCTCCACAGTTCCCGTCCCTTTGGGACCTTGCACATCGCGGATGTGAAGCACCCCCTCATGCATCTGGATAGCCTGAGGATGCTGCATCACCTCCCGGAAATATGGGTTGATGACGTTCTCGAAGAACTTGTCCTTGGAGGAGCATGAAGCGGCCATGGTAGATGGGATCTGTCAGAAAACAGCAAGGAAAATAAAACAGGAGATTTCTCTACGATACGGTGGTCAATAGGTTCGGGGGGTATATAAATATTTTTATATTGGGAAACAAGCAAACGGAAGAAAAACGTAGTCCAGAAGGTACCCGAGGTGGGCACAACCCACCTGGGCGCGCGCGCCCTGGTGTCTTGTGCCCACCAGGGTCACCTTCCTGGTAGTTTCTTATTTTCCTAATTATTGTTATATTCCAAAATGGACAGAAAATATTTTTGTAGATTTTTCGGAGTCCGTTTACTTACCGTATCACGTACCTCCTCTTTTTCACGATTCTGGACTGTTCTGGAAGGTTTCCTTTATGTGTTCTTCCGGTGTCATAGTTTGGATAATATTGCTTTCAACATTAATGGGCATACCTGAGATATAATGTTTTATTTGTTGCCCATTAACAACCTTCGGGTTAGTACCTTCGACATTATTTATTTTGATAGCTCCAGATCGATAAACCTCCTCGATGACATAGGGTCCTTCCCATTTGGAGACGAGTTTTCCTGCAAAGAATCTGAAACGAGAGTTGTACAAAACAACATATTCTCCAACTTTGAACTCACGCTTTCGGATTCTTTTATCATGCCATCTTTTGACTTTTTCTTTAAATAACTTGGCATTTTCATAAGCTTGGGTTCTCCATTCATCTAATGAGCTAATATCAAATAACCTCTTTTCACCAGCAAGTTTGAAATCATAGTTGAGTTCTTTAATTGCCCAATAAGCTTTATGTTCTAACTCAAGAGGCAAATGACAAGCTTTTCCATAAACCATTTTATAAGGAGACATACCCATAGGATTTTTATATGCTGTTCTATAAGCCCAAAGTGCATCAGCTAATTTCTTAGACCAATTCTTCCAGGACCTATTGACAGTCTTTTGTAAAATTAATTTTATTTCTCTATTGCTAAGTTCAACTTGACCACTAGACTGAGGATGATAGGGTGATGCAATTCTATGATTGACATCATACTTGGCAAGCATTTTACGGAAAGCACCATGAATAAAGTGTGAACCACCATCAGTCATTAAATATCTAGGGACTCCAAACCTTGGGAAAATAACTTCTTAAGCATTTTAATAGAGGTGTTGTGATCAACACTACTAGTTGGAATAGCTTCTACCCACTTAGTAACATAATCAACAACAACCAAAATATGAGTATACCCATTAGAGGAAGGAAAAGGTCCCATGTAATCAAATCCCCAAAGGTCAAATGGTTCCACAACAAGTGAATTATTCATAGGCATTTCTTGACGCTTACCGATATTACCTATTCTTTGACATTCATCACAAGATAAGACGAACTTACGAGCATCCTTGAAGAGAGTAGGCCAATAAAAACCAGATTGCAATACCTTGTGAGCAGTTCTGTCTCCCGCATGATGTCCTCCATAAGCTTTAGAGTGACATTTCCATAGGATTTGTCCCTATTCATGCTGAGGTACACAACGTCTAATAATACCATCTACTCCTTCTTTACAAAGATGTGGGTCATGCCAAAAGTAATGTCTTAAACCATAGAAGATTTTTTTCTTTTGTTGGTATGTGAAACTAGCTGGTAAATATTTAGCAACAATATAATTGGCATAGTCAGCATACCAAGGAGTGCTATTAGAAACATTTATTACAGCTAACTGCTCATCAGGAAAGTTATCATTAATAGGTTGTGGGTCATCAAGATTATTTTCTAACCTAGACAAGTTATCAGCTAGGGGGTTCTCCGCTCCTTTTCTACCAGTGATATGCAAATCAAATTTTTGTAGTAAGAGAAAACTATCTAATAAGCCTATGTTTGGCATCTTTCTTTCCATAAGATACTTTATTGCAACATGATCAGTGTGAACAATTACTTTTGAATCTATAATATAGGATCTAAATTTATTACAAGCAAACACCACTGCTAGAAATTCTTTTTCAGTAGTAGCATAATTTCTTCATGCACTATCTGGAGTTTTACTTGCGTAGTGAATAACATTCAGTTTCTTATCAATTCTTTGTCCTAGAACAGCACCAACAACATAGTCACTAGCATCACACATAATTTAAAAAGGTATGTTCCTATCAGGTGGTTGAACAATAGGTGCAGAAATTAAGGTTTTCTTGAGTGTTTAAGGGCTTCTAAACAATCATCATAAAAAACAAAAGGAATATCCTTTTGCAAAACGTTTGTAAGAGGCCTAGAAATTTTAGAAAAGTCTTTGATAAATCTCCTATAGAAACCAGCATGACCAAGGAACTACGAATACCTTTGATATCTTTAGGACATGGCATTTTCTCAATTGCATCAACCTTAGCTTTGTCCACCTCAATACCTCTTTTATAAATTTTATGGCCCAAAACAATACCTTCGTTAACCATAAAGTGGCACTTCTCCCAATTCAAGACAATATTTGTTTTCTCACATCTCTGCAAAACTCGATCAAGATTGCTCAAACAATCATCAAAAGACTTCCCATAAACAGAAAAGTCATCCATGAAAACCTCAACAATCTTTTCAAAAAAGTCAGAGAATATAGCAGTCATACATCTTAGAAAGGTAGTAGGTGCATTGCATAAACCAAAAGGCATACGTCTATAAGCATAAGTTCCAAAAGGACAAGTAAAAGTGGTATTTTCTTGATCAGGTTGAGAAACATGTATTTGTGAAAAACCAGAATATCCATCAAGGAAGCAAAAATGTGTGTGCTTAGATAATCTTTCTAGCATTTGATCAATAAAAGGCAGAGGGTAATGATCTTTTCTAGTTGCTTTGTTTAATTTTATAAAATCAATTACCATTCTATAGCCTATAACAATTCTTTGTGGAATAAGTTCATTCTTATCATTAGGAACAACAGTAATACCTCCTATCTTAGGGACACAATGAACATGATTTACCCATCTACTATCAGCTATAGGATAGATTATACCCGCTTCCAGAAGTTTTAATATTTCCGTTCTTACCACTTCTTTCATCTTCGGATTTAACCGACATTGGTGATCAACAACGGGTTTAGCATCAGGTTCCATATTAATCTTGTGCTGACATAGAGTGGGACTAATGCCCTTAAGATCATCAAGAGTATATCCAATAGCAGCTCGGTGCTTCCTTAGAACTTTCAATAATCTTTCTTCTTCATGTTCTGAAAGTTTAGCACTAATAATAACAGGATATATCTTCTTCTCGTCAAGATAAGCATATTTCAAAGTTTCTGGCAATTGTTTTAATTCAAACACATGATCACCTTTAGGTGTAGGAGGACCTCCTAGAGTTTCAATAGGCAAATTGTGTTTAAGCAGAGGACGTTGTTCAAAGAAAATCTTATCTATTTCATTTCTTTCATGCATATGTAAATCATTTTCAAGGTCTAGCAAATATTGTTCTAAAAGATCAGTAGGAGGTATAGAAATATAAGCAAGACCAATAATTTCATCCTTACTAGGTAATTCTTTCTTATGATGCTTTCTACTAAACTTGGAAAAATTGAACTCATGAGACTCATCACCAAAACTAACACCGCAGTTTGTTTCTCACAATCTATTTTAGCATTAATGGTGTTCAAGAAAGGTCTACCAAAGATAATGGGACAAAAGTCATCTTGTGGGGAACCCAGAACAAGAAAATTAGTAGGATATTTTATTTTCCCACACAAGACTTCAACATCTCTAACAATCCCAAGTGGTGTGATGGTGTCTCTATTAGCAAGTTTGATAGTAACATCTATGTCTTCTATCTCAGCGGGTGCTATGTTATTCATAATTTCTTGATACAAAGTAAAAGGAATAGCACTCACGCTAGAACCTATGTCACATAAACCATGATAACAGTGATCTCCTATTTTAACTGAGACAACAGGCATGCCAACAACGGATCTATGTTTATCTTTTTCATCAGGTTTGGCAATTCTAGCAACTTCATCATAAAAGTAAATAACATGCCCATCTATATTTTCAACCAGGAGATCCTTAACCATAGCAACACTAGGTTCTACCTTGATTTGTTCAGCTGGTTTAGGTGTTCTAATATAACTTTTATTGACCACAATGTAAACTTTAGCATGTTCCTTCATCCTAACAGGGAAAGGTGTTTTTTCAATAAGCAGTAGGAACAACTGGATCAACATTATAAATAATAGTTTCATCTTTAGCTAGTACCGGTTCTTTGATTTCTTCTTTAATAGGTGGGTGATATTTAAACCACTTGTCCTTAGGGAGATCAACATGAGTAGCAAAAGATTCACAAAAGGAGGCTACTATCTCAGAGTCAAGTCCATATTTAGTGCTAAACTTTTGAAAAGCATCGGTATTCATAAAAGATTTAACACAATCAAACTTAAGCTTAATACCCGACTCTTTACCTTCGTCGAGTTCCCAATCTTCAGAGCTGCGTTTAATTCTTTCCAAAAGGTCCCACCGGAATTCAATAGTCTTCTTCATAAAGGAACCAGTACAAGAAGTATCGAGGATGGATCGATCATTATGAGAAAGCCGAGCATAAAAATTCTGAATAATAATTTCTCTTGAGAGCTCATGATTGGGGCATGAATATAACATTGACTTAAGCCTCCCCAAGCTAGAGCGATACTTTCTCCTTCATGAGGCCAATAATTATATATATAATTCCGATCACGATGAACTAGATGCATAGGCTAATTTTTTGGTGAAACTCCAATTTCAATCGATTCCGATTCCAAGATCCAATATCATCGCATAGACTATACCATTCCAATGCTTTTCCCTTCAAATATAAAGGGAAAACCTTCTTCTTAGTTTCATCTCTGGGTAAACCTACAAGCTTAAATAATCCACAAATTTCTTCCACATATATCAAGTGCATATCAGGATGTTCGGTTCCATCTCCTGCATAAGGATTAGCTAGCAGTTGTTCTATCATTCCCGAAGGAATTTCATATTCAATATTTTCAATAAGTGCAGTAGGTTGAGGGGTGACTAATTGTGGTTCGGGTCGAGGTGAAGATACCCCAAACAAACCCCTCAAAGGATTGTTTTCCATAGTAACAAGTGACAATAAATTTCAGCACGTAGTAATAATTTTCCTTACCAATTTCCACCTACGAAGAGCGCTTCACTCCCCAGCAACGGCGCCAGAAAAAAGCCTTGATGACCCACAAGTATATGGGATCAATTGTAGTCTTTTCGATAAGTAAGAGTGTCGAACCCAACGAGGAGCAGAAGGAAATGACAAGTAGTTTTCAGCAAGGTAATCTCTGCAAGCACTGAAATTGCAAGTAAAGAGTAGTTTGAGAGCAAGATAATTTGAAACAAGCAAGTAACCGTAATAGTAACAAAAGTGCAGCAAGGTATCCCAATCCTTTTGAGGCAAAGGACAGGCCAAAACGATCTCTTATAATAAGCAAAGCGTCCTTGAGGGTACACGGGAATTTCATCTAGTCACTTTCATCATGTTGGCTCGATTCGTGTTCGCTACTTTGATAATTTGATATGTGGGTGGACCGGTGCTTAGGCGCTATTATTACTTGAACAAACCTCCTACTTATGATTAACCCCCTCGCAAGCATCTGCAACTACGAGAAAAGTATTAAGAATAAATTCTAACCATAGCATTAAACTTTTGGACCCAATCGGTCCCTTACGGAATAGTGCATAAACTAGGGTTTAAGCTTCTGTCACTCTCGCAACCCATCATATAATAACTACTCCACAATGCATTGCCTTAGGCCCAAATATGGTGAAGTGTCATGTAGTCGACGTTCACATGACACCACTAAGGGAATCACAACATACATATCATCAAAATATCGAACGCATATCAAGTTCACATGATTTCTCCCGTGACCTCATGAACAAAAGTAACTACTCACAAATGACAATAATGCTCAAGATCAGAGGGGTATTAAATAGCATAACGGATCTTAACATATAATCTTCCACCAAATAAACCATATAGTCATCAAGTACAAGATGTAATCAACACTACTAGTCACGCACAAGCACCAATCTATAGTTCTGGTACAAAGATTGAACACAAGAGATGAACTAGGGTTTGAGAGGAGATGGTGCTGTTGAAGATGTTGATGGAGATTGCCCTCCCCAAGATAGGAGAGTTGTTGGTGGCGATGATGACGATGATTTGCCCCTCCGGGAGGGAAATTCCCCCAGCGGAATCGCTCCGCCGGAGGCAAAAGTGCTCCTGCCCAAGTTCTGCCTTGAGACGGCGGCGCTTCATCCCGAAAGTCTTCTCCTTATTTTTTTCTAGGTCAAAATAACTTATATACCAGAAGATGGGCACCGGAGGTGGGCTGGGCTAAGTACAACCCACCATGGCACGCCTGGGGGGCCTGGCGTGCTCTGGTGTCTTGTGCTCACCAGGTGGCCCCCCTCCCGTAGTTATTTGCGCCAGTTTTTCTTATTTATTCCATAAAAATCCTCGTGAAGTTTCATCCCATTTGGACTTGTGCAGAATAGGTAGCCTGACATAGCTTTTTCAGGTCCAGATTTCCAGCTGCCGGAATTCTCCCTCTTTGTGTGAACCTTGCATATTATGAGGGAAGAGGCATTAGAATTACTCCAAAAAGCATTGTTATGCATACAAACATTATAAATAATAGTAGGTAAACATGATGTAAAATGGACGTATCAGGGTGCGACAAGCAGCACGCCTGCACCGGCGCCTTGCAACGAAAAAGCATCGTCAAGGTACATGACCCAATCTTGCGTTGTTTCTTTCCCGGGGAGAGAGGTCTCTTGAATCTTTTCATCTTGCCTTGGTGTCCATTCTGCATTGAGCTCCGCCAAAGCTCTGCTCCGAACAGTTGATTTAATTTCCAACTTGAGTCCAAAGCTTGACAGCTCTAACGCCCACCCCACTTTCCTGCCAGTGGCACCTAGATTTATCAAGATACGCTAGAACGGAAAGTGAGTGACGTCGGTGATCTGATGTGCTTGGAAGTAGTGGCGCAGCTTGCTCGAGGCCATGAGAAGGCCAAAAAGCAATTTCTGCACAGCAGAGTACCTTAACCTAGCCCCCTGGAGAAGGGAACTGACAAAGTAAATTAGGCACTGCACCATCTTCTTCTTCAGCACTACTTGTTTCTCTATTTCATCTGCCTGCGCTAATTTTGACTTGTCGGCACCAGACCTTGCCGGAGAAGATTCCGGCTTGTCGCTTGATGGCCCTGCGGCTACTGGTTCTTCTTTGTTAGTTTCTCTCTCTACCATTAATGCAGCACTAACCACTTCAATTTTTGCCGCCAAGTATAGCAGCAACGGCTCTTGTGGCCTAGGCGCAACTAGTACTGGCAGAGAGGAGAGGTACTTCTTCAAATCTTGTACCGCGGCCTCCGCTTCCAGGGTCCATTTCATTGGACCTGCCTTTCTCAAAATTTTGAAAAAGGACAGGGTGCGCTCAGCAGACTTGGAGATGAACCCGCTTAGTGCAGCCACACAGCCGGTACGACATCGCACATCCTTGACGCGCTTGGGTGCTTCAATCTGCTCAATTGCTTTGATCCTATAGGGATTTGCTTCGATTCCATGTTGAGACACAAAGACCTGAGAAGTTTGCCATATGGAACACCAAACACGCACTTCTCAGGGTTGAGCTTCAAGTTAATTTTGCGTAGATGTGCAAATGTTTCTTCTAAATCTTGAAAGAGGGTTGATTTGCCCTTGGTTTTGACCACTATATCATCCATATAGACCTCCACATTTCTGTGCAGATGAGGCTCAAAACCAATCTGGACTGCTCCTGCAAATGGTTAACCGACACTTTAGTCCGAAAGGCATACACACAAAGCAGTATGTGCCACATGGAGTGATGAATGCGGTTTTCTCCTCATCTTCTTGGCCATGAAGATCTGACGATAACCAGAGTAGGCATTAAGGAAAGATAGCAAGTCACAACCGGTAGTGGAGTGCACAATCTGGTCGATGCGCGACAAAGGAAAGGGGTCTTTTGGACAAGCTTTATTGATATCTGTATAGTCAATACAAAGCCTCCAATTCCTATTTGCTTTGCGTACAACCACTAGATTGGCTAAGCAAGTTGGCTACAAAACTCCTTTGACCAGGAATGTGCTACTTCTTGAGTTTGCGTTGGTTTTTCCCTTGAAGAGGAAAGGGTGATGCAGCATAGTAGAGATAAGTATTTCCCTCGGTTAAGAACCAAGGTATCAATCCAGTAGGTGAAACGCGCAATTCCCCAATAGATGCACCTGCACAAACAATCAAACACTTGCCCCAACGCAATAAAGTAGTTGGCAATCCCTTCACGGTCACTTGCAAAGGTGAGATCTGATAGAGATATATAGAACTAAATAAAAGATAACTAAATATTTTTCAGTTTTTTGGTTTATGGATCTGAAAATAAAACATTGCAAAATAGTAGATCGGAAACAAATATGATGGAAAATAGACCCGGGGGCCATAGGTTTCACTAGAGGCTTCTCTCTTGAAGGCAAATAATACGGTGGGTGAACAAATTACTGTCGAGCAATTGATAGAAAAGCGCAAAGTTATGACGATATCCAAGGCAATGATTATGAATATAGGAATCACGTCCGTGTGAAGTAGACCGACTCTTGCATGCATCTACTACTATTACTCCACACATCGACCACTATCCAGCATGCATCTAGAGTATTAAGTTCATAAAGAACGGAGTAACGCCTTAAGTAAGATGACATGATGTAGAGGGATAAACTCAAGCAATATGATGACCCCATCTTTTTATCCTTGATGGCAACAATTCAATACGTGTCTCGCAACCCCTACTTTGTCACTGGGTGAAATCGCACAAGATTGAACCCAAAGCTAAGCACCTCTCCCATTGCAAGAAAAAGCAATCTAGTTGGCCAAACTAAACCGATAATTCAAAGAGAAATACAAAGATATCAAATCATGCATATAAGAATTTGGAGAAGATTCAAATAATATTCATAGATAAGTTGATCATAAATCCACAATTCATCGGATCTCGACAAACACACCGAAAGAAGATTACATCGGATAGATCTCCAAGAACATCGAGGAGAACATGGTATTGAGAATCAAAGAGAGAGAAGAAGCCATCTAGCTACAAGCTATGGACCCATAGGTCTGAGGTAAACTACTCATGCTTCATCGAAAGGGCAATAGAGTTGATGTAGATGCCCTTCGTGATCGAATCCCCCTCCGGCAGATCATCGGAAAAGGCCCCAAGATGGGATCTCACGGGAACAGAAGGTTGCGGTGGCGGAAAAGTATTTTCGTGGATTCCTCTAAGGGTTTTGGAATTTATGTGAATATATAGGAGGAAGAAGTAGGTCAGGGGACTCCCGAGGGAGCCAGTAGGCAGGGCCCCCCTAAGGCGCAATACTTCAAGCATACTAACAAAGCAATCATGCCTTCTCAAAATAACATGGCCAAAGAAAGTTATCCCTACATAATCATATAGTCTAGCTATGCTTCATCTTCATTACACAAAGTATTAAATCATGCACAACCCCGATGACAAGCCAAGCAATTGTTTCATACTTTTGATGTTCTCAAACTTTTTCAACTTTCACGCAATACATGAGTGTGAGCCATGGATATAGCACTATAGGTGTTATAGAATATGGTGGTTGTGGAGAAGACAAAAATAAGGAGATAGTATCACATCAACTAGGCGTATCAACGAGCTATGGAGATGCCTATCAATAATATCAATGTGAGTGAGTAGGGATTGCCATGCAACGGATGCACTAGAGATATAAGTTTATGAAAGCTCAAAAAGAAGCTAAGTGGGTGTGCATCCAACTCGCTTTCTCACGAAGACCTAGGGCAATTTGAGGAAGCCCATCATTGGACTATACAAACCAAGTTCTATAATGAAAAATTCCCACTAGTATATGAAAGTGACAATATAGGAGACTCTCTATCATGAAGATCATGGTGCTAGTTTGAATCACAAGTGTGGAAAATGGATAGTAACATTGTCCCTTCTCTCTTTTCTTTCATTTTTTTCTTCTCTTTTTTGTGGGCTTCTTTGGCCTCTTTTATTTTTTTTGTAAAGTTTGGAGACTCATCCCAACTTCTGAGGGAATCATAGCTTCCATCATCCTTTCCTCACATGGGACAATGCTCTAATAATGATGATCATCACACTTTTACTTACTTACAACTCAAGAATTACAACTCAATACTTAGAACAAAATATGACTCTATATGAATGCCTCCGGCGGTGCACCGGGATGTGCAATGATCTAGCGTAGCAAATGACATCGAAAAACGGACAAGCCATGTAAACAGCATGCTAGCTATATTACGATCATGAAAAGCAATATGACAATGATGGAGCGTGTCATAATAAAACGAAATGGTGGAAGTTGCATGGCAATATATCTCGGAATGGCTATGGAAATGCCATAATAGGTAGGTATGGTGGCTGTTTTGAGGAAGGGTAAATGGTGGGTGTAAGGCACCGGTGAAAGTTGCGCGGTACTAGAGAGGCTAGAATGGTGGAAGGGTTAGAGTGCGTATAATCCATGGACTCAACATTAGTCATAAAGAACTCACATACTTATTGCAAAAATCTATTAGTTATTGAAACAAAGTACTACGCGCATGCTCCTAGGGGGATAGATGTAACAGCCTGGTTTTTTGCCCTTTTCTTTTTCTTTTTGATTTGTTGGTTTTTGCTCTGTTTTTCTCTGTTGGAGTGGTTCTGTGGCCTTGCCACCTGGGAAATCATCCTTATTCCCCCTCCCAAGTGACTCATCATTCTCAAAACCTTGCCAAGATCATGTCACTTCACTCCTTGACCAAACCCTAAAATCTTTTTCTAGGGAATATTCCTTTTGTATTAAAGGAATAACCCTATCTGCCCTAGGTTGTGAAGCAACCTATATTTCTTTCACTCCCAAAAATATCAATTAATTCTCATAATTTCTTTGGGTCATATGTTGCTCAAATATGCCCAAACTTTCCTGCCCTAGCCCAAGAATAATTCCCCAATAAGTATTCTTCATTTCTGTCTAGTGTGGCTTTCTGTGGGGGAAGTGCCACCTATCCTTTCCCGATTGCTCCCAAATCTTTTGGGCATTCTCTTATGTCCAAATCATTTCCTCATGCCAAAATTCAACTTTATTTGCCTAGCCAATCTTCCTCAGCAATTTTTCAAACTTTCTGTCAGACAGAAGGCATTTGTGAAGGAAGTACTAGCTAGGGTTATCCAAATAATTCGAAATTTTGCACACTCCTTAATGTGCTCATATAATCACCCTCCTCCAAATTTCAGCTCCATCCCTTGATCTATGTAAGCACAGGATCAAATCTTTGCTTCTGTCAATATTTTCAGGTTGTGAAGCAACTGTATTTTATATTGCTTAATTTTGCCTGAAAATTTACCAGAGCATTCTCATGACCGTCAAACATCTCTACACTAAATTTGGGACCATTTCATCAAGCCAACACTTCTCTAGGATTTTTGCAAGTTTCTGGACAGAGAGAATAGCTGTGAAGGAAGTACCATTCTGGTGAATCCAATTGGTATGAAATTTTTACAGCACCTTTATCTGTCCAGATAACTAAGCCTTGCCAAATTTCAGCTCAATTGGCTTCACCATGTGAGTGCATCATCCAAATCTTGATTCTGGACCAACAATGGTAGTTACAAAGCAACCATATTAATTATTGGTCCATTTCTCCTCAAACTCTCCAGTATTGTAGTTCTTCCTTAGTTAATCATCGCAGACAACTCCATTGACTACAATCACTTTCCTGTTGATCAGCAGTGCACATACAAGTTTGCTGCCGTAAACTTCAGACGCCAATTACCTTTTAACCGTAGCACCCCAGATCCAGACAAGGCCTTATAAATGCTCCATGTTGGAAGGACATAATGCTAGACACTATTTACTTGCCTCTTGTGAGCTCGCTGTGCATTGTCCCGTGGTGACCGCGCAGCTGGCAAGCCTGTGCGCGCGCTCTGTGCGAAGTGGCCGTGTCCAGCGCGCCGTTTTTGCTTCGTCCGCTCCCCACTCGTCGTCTTCGCGCGCGTGAGCATGTCCCTTGGCTTCACCTCATCGTCGATGTTCCCCTGGACCCCTCTCCCCTCCGTCCGCTTCCTCACCGACGCTCGCCGCCGAACACCCACAGGAGCACAGTGCGCCGACCATCGTCTTCCTCCTTCGTCCCTTCCTCCTCGTGCTCTCTTGGCTTCCTCTACCCCGTGAGCTCCTCTCTGTTCCTTCCCCGTTGCCTACCTCCAAGCTCTCGAGCACGCACACGCGTCCGCGGTGCCGGACACGTATCCACGACGGCGCCAGCTCGGCCTCCTTGCCTCGCGCCTATTTAAGCCCTCCCCCGAGACCCCCGAGCTCACCAAGCCACTCCTCCACCTCCCAGGACCCCGCCCCGCTACTCTCCCGAGCTCAAAGAGCTCTTTGTTTCCCTCCATGGCCGTCGTGCCCGCATCGGCCTCGGCCTAAATTGGCTCAACGCCTATGCCCTCCCTCCTCCATTCCACCGCCACTACATCCCCTAGAGCCCTCTGGTTCTTCCCCGCCCTTTGCTTTTCCTCCCATGGCCAGTGGGCGCGTGCCCATTTCTACCCGAGGCCGCCATCTGCCATGGCAGGAGGCGAGCCTGCTCCGACCCGCCTCGGGGAGCACATCCGGCCCAGGCAGGTGCGCCGCCCTCTCCTGAGTCATCCAGTGGCCGGACCTCGGCCGGAGGTGGCCGGTGGCGCCGGGGGCCAGCGCCGGCCGCGTCTCTGCTTCCTCCTCCCCTGCTTCGATTGGGAGGAGGAAGAAGACAGCGACGACTCCCCCGCCCTGCCAGTGGGTCCCACGCGTCAGCGTCCCAGCTCGCTGACCCCACGACCCCGTGACGTGGATAAGGGGAGACGTACTCCACGGGAGTACGCTTTCATCCACCGACAGCGCATTTCACTTCCTCTTCGGGCGTAAGTATGTTTTCCTCTCTGGAAAGCGTATTTTCTCAAAACCCGCTTCTGCCTTATCCACTCAGGGACTTGTTTGTGATGATTTTTTTGCAGAAAAGTCGCTGATCTTCATCATCTCATAACTTCTCAACCACAACTCCGAATGAGGTGATTCCAAAGCCCACTTCTTCGTCTCGTCGAGACCGTTCTGTCGGAATCATTTTCACCATGTTTTGACATTCTGAAAATGATTATTTTGCCCTTGCGCTTAATCAGCCCCCTCCTAGAGAGAACGTTTTCCGGCGATTCTTTTCGCGAGCTTCTCGCACTTCTTCCCGGTGATTTCATCTACCCCAGGCAAGCCACACCCTCCATTTGCATGATTGCAATGTAGTGACATGGTTTATTTATTTTGAACTTGCTTAAAATATTGCTTTAGCTACATGTGATCTTGTTCATGGCATTTCTCGAAGTATTATTTTGATCTTGCTATTGCCATGATATTTGCTTGGAGTTCTAGGACTTATATTTTGATGATTATGTGGATGCCATGTTGCCTTTGGATTATTAGTGGCTTATGTTATGATTATTTTCATGTTGGTATCTGATATTATGCTTTGGAGTATTATTTTGGATGTCATGCTGCCTTTGGATCATTAGTGGCTAGAATTATTTTCGTCATGATGCTAGTTGATATTATATTTTGGAGTATGATGTTGGAGATGATGCTTGCATGTGGATCATAGTTGGATAGCTAGTTCTTGATATTTGAGTAGTAGTATTATCATTCTTGAATTCATCAGGATAGAAATGTTATGCTATCCCCGGAGTATTTTGATATGTCGATAGTATGCTTTGGATTACTTGTTGGATATTGCTATGACTTGGATCACAGGTTGGTAGATGATAGCAGAGTATCAGTTATCACTGTTATATGTTGAGGATAAATCCCGTCATTAAGTTAGTCAGGTGCCACCTAACCAGGCTTTTCCAGTGCAACCACATTTGCCTTTATGGGAAGGCCCTAATGCGGTCTATTGTCGTGCCTCTCGCCGGTGCCTCCAATGAGGGAAGGTTATGCGTGGGCACTACCCTGATCAGGTAGGATGGCATAAGCCTTGTGTGCCCGTAGTTGGTACTGAGATCTCTTGTCCCTGTTTGGGACCGTTTTTGTTTTGCCACGATAGTGGCCGTTGGTGTCTTTGGTAGGCACGGGGCCACCCAGGACTGAACCCAAAAGGGGTGTTGGTCGGAGTGGCCGGAAGAGTGTCATGGCAGTAGGTCAGTTTTGTCAGAATGCCGTTGGTCCACCCGAATGGGAGTGCGAGGCCATGGGTTCTGTGGTGTGGGTAAAGTGCGCTACCTCTGTAGAGTGTATGTGATTAAACTATCGATAGCCGCGTCCTCGGTCATGGGCATAAGTTCATACTAGGTTACACCGTTCGATCAACACTCACATGACAGAATGACTAATAGGTGATTTATATGTTGATATATTGTGAGAAGTAACAGTTTGGTAGGATGATGATGATGTTGGGATGATCTTGAGGATGATCATTCAGTTTGTGATGTGGTCACGAGGTGATCATGTGGATGCTTTGATCACGAGTTGATCATGTGGATCACGAGGTGATCATGTGGATGTTTTGATCACGAGTTGATCATGTGGATCACGAGGTGATCGAGATGGTATATTACTTGGCCGGTTAGCCAAGAGTGAGATGGTTGTTGGGATTGAGATGTTGGTTTATCAGTATGATAGTAGTTTCATACCATGCTTAGTAGTTGCTTCATCATAGTAGTTGTTAATTAATTAACATGTTTAATGCTATGTTGTTGTTTTGCCTTGATGCTTTTGGTTGTTGTGAGCTTGCAAGTACATAAAATGTACTGACTTGGCGTGTCATGCCAGATTGCAGGTGATGCCGTGATTGCTTGATTGCTTGTCGAGGTTTCCGTGCGTGCGAGCTAGATCGTGTCCCAGCCAGAGTCCCTGCCGAGTGGAGTTCACCACCTTCATCGTTGTTCCGCTGCTAGAAGTATTCCGCTGCTATGAGTTGTTCCGCTACTAGCATAGAGCAAGTGTAGTATCGCAGGCGTAGTGTCGCCGTGCTGATGTGCCTCTTTGTAACATCAGACCCTTGTATTATTATTCTTGTAATAAGAGCTGATTTGTTCTATGTCAAGCAGTGCCGTATTCCAGAGACTTCTCCTCGATCTATGGGCTGGAATACGGGGCATTCCAGTTTCTCTGAGCCGGGGTGGGTGCCACAATAGATTGGTAGGAAAAGACCATCGCTCATCCCAGACTGCCACTCATAAGGAAGACACTCAATAAATAAATCATGCTCCGACTTCATCACATAACGGTTCACCATACGTGCATGCTACGGGAATCACATACTTTAACATAAGTATTTCTACCAATCCACAATTACTTACAAGCATGACTCTAATATCACCAGCTTTATATCTCAAAACAATCATAAGGAATCAAACTTCACATAGTATTCAATGCACTTTATATGAAAGTTTTTATTATATCCCTCTTGGATGCCCATCATATTAGGACTAAATTCATAACCAAAGCAAATTGCCATGTTGTTTAGAGAGACTCTCAAAATAATATAAGTGAAGCATGAAAGTTCAACAATTTCTATAAAGTAAAGCCACCACCGTGCTCTAAAAAGATATAAGTGAAGCACTAGAGCAAAATTGCATAGCTCAAAAGATATAAGTGAAGCACATAGAGTATTCTAATAAATTGACGATTCATGCATGTCCCTCTCAAAAGGTGTGTACAGCAAGGATGATTGTGGCAAACTAAAAAGCAAAGACTGATATCATATGAGACGCTCCAAGCAAAACACATATCATGTGGTGAATAAAAATATAGCCTCAAGTAAATTTACTCATAGATGAAGACGAAAGAGGGGATGCCATCCGGGGCATCCCCAAACTTAGGCTCTTGGTTGTAGTTTAATATTACCTTGGGGTGCCTTGGGAATCCCCAAGCTTAGGCTCTTGCCTGTAACATCCCAAAATTCTAAATTTTGGAATGTTATATTAAATAGATAGTTTTGATTGATTGTTTGATTGTTGTGTGATTGATTGACTAAAAGTGAGTGAAATTTGAAACTTTTTGAAAGTTAAATGAGAGGGAATAAAAGGACTTTCCCAAACTTTCATTTTTGCATTTATGATCTCCATGAATTCAAACTCTTTTCATCACAAAACCCTAGAGAGAAGATGACATGACTTCTTCCATTTATTTAAATGAAAAGGGTTGTTGAAAATATTTGAATTTCATTTGGGAAAATATTTCCAATTCTGAAACTTTATGCAACTCAATGATTTTCACGAGAGAAGATAAAATGAATTCTTCAAATTTTAGGAAATATGAGTTGGAAGTTTAAAAGGATCGAATTCAAAGTCCTTTTGAAATTATTTTCAATTTGGAGTTATTTGGGTTTTTATTTAAATTATTTTTCTCCAAAAATAAAATATATGGAAAATAGGGTAAAATGATTCCCAACAATAGAAAATTGGAGAAAAATAAATTTGAAATTATTTTGGTATTTTTAAAATGATTTTTATTTGATTTTATTAGAGCAGTAGCACTCTTTGCTTTATTTGAAATTTTGTGAATTTTATTTGGAGCTATAAAAATGTTCACGTTATAGACAACCTTTTTCTGAAAATTTTGATATATTATATGCCTATATAATATATTTTTTACTTATTTTGTTTTTATTTTGTTTGTTTTTTAAATCTATCTCCGCCGTCGAACTGGGCCGGCCCAACAGGCCACGGCCCAGCCCAGCCAGCGCGCCGCCGCCTTCCTCCTCGCGCGCCCCAGCGGGACTCACCGGAGTCCGCCGCCCCCACGGCGCCCGTCGCCCCCTCGCCAAGTCAGCCGCCTCGCCCCTCCATAAATAGTGCGCCACCGCCACCGCGCCGCTCTCCCCTCGCCTCGCCTCGCCTCGCTTCGCATCTCGCGCCGCCGCCAGATCCGCCACCGCGCCGCACCGC